>NW_024070204.1:55117804-55224778 GCF_014754425.2 Oryx dammah | reverse complement strand
GTGTGTGTGTGTGTGTGTGTGTGTGTGTGTGTGTGTGTGTGTGTGTGGTGGGAAATAAAACAAGTAAGTGGAAAAAAAGAGATGACAAATGAGAGCTCTTCAAGCTGGTTGAGGGAAGGTGTTAGGGATGGCCTTCTGAGTATAGATCAGAATAAAATGAGGGATCAAATAGATGCTGAGGATAAGAGCTTTCCTCTGAGATAGATGTCCAGACACAAGTCATTAAGCTACAGCTTCAAGCACAGTGTTAGGTAGTTCAGACATAGCTGCTGATAGTCAACTCCTACTGGGAGGAACTATCCCTAGAGAAGATTGATGTGGGGAAATCATTACCTGTTAGACTTTAATTATAAAGAGTATCTATTTTAGAAACCTTTGGAGTACAAAATGAATAGTCAAGCTTCTCTTATAACTAAACAGCTTGAATGGGGAGGTGGTCAGAAGATCAATGGATTACTTCGTTTAAATGATACTGCAGGACTTCACAAGTTACTTGGGGACTTTTGGTGTAGAGTTTATACTCCTTACAGGAAATAAGGACTTCAAGATGACTTTTGACTTCAAGATGAAAACATGGGAAATATATCAGTTGTCTGTAAAAAAGATCTAAAATGTAATTTTAACCATTGATATGATTTTAATCTATTTATTTATTTTGAAATAAAACCATTAAAGTACAGACTGAAGTCTTTTGTAACAAAAGGATACTGTATTAAAAAATTGGGAAACCTTGACCTGGTCAGTTTTTTTTTTTTTTTTTTTTTAAGAAAAAGTAGAAAATTTAGAAAATGTTGGGAAAATGCAACTATGACAGCATAATCATGTTTGATTTAAGTAAGATCTCTCTCTCTCTGAGTCATAAAGTCTTCAATCAGGGTTAGAAGACTCCACTTAGATTAGTGGGATATGATCTTATCACATAAACTGTGTTTCATGAAGAAGTTTTAGGAAAGGAAATAAAAAGATCACAAAAGGTAAAGATTGAGGGATAAAGAATGGAAAGGAAGGGAAGATAAAAGAAGGGATAGAGGAACTGAGACTCAACCATCACTCTGATACTAGAAGCCAAGGAAGCCAGGCACCACTCCAGTTGGTAAAGTCAGGAAAATTTGATTCATGAGGACTAAATGCAATTTCTAATCTTTTCTTTATCTATCTATCCTCCATCCATCCATCTATCCATTTACTTATCAATCTATCCATTTATTTTTTAATAGAATGCCTTTTTTATTGAAGCATACTTGTTACATAACTGTTATATTTACAAGTGTATAATACAATGATTCACAATTTTTAAAGGTTATTCTCCATTTATAGTTATTATAAATATTGGCTGTATTCCCTCTGTTGTACAGTGTAGTCTTGCAGCTTATTTTATACATAGTTCTTTATGTTTCTTAATCCTCTATCAGTGTGTTGCCCTTCTCGCCTTCACTCTTCACACTAGTAATCACTAGTGTGTTCTCTTTATCTGCATCTGTTTCTTTTTTGATACAGTCACTAGTTTCTGGTATGTTTTAGATTCCACATATAAGTGATATCATAACAGTATTTGTCTCTAATTGATTTCATTTATCATAATATTCTTCAGGTACACACATGTTGTTTCAAAGACAAAATAGATTCTTTTTATCATTTTCTCCATATAAACACACACACACACACACACACACACACACACAGCAGTGGGACTGTTGGCTCATATGGTAGCTCTACTTCAGTTTTTGAAGGAATCTTCATACTGTTCTCCTTCATATCTATCAAAAGTGTAAGAGGATTCCTTATTCTCTATACCCTCTGCATCATTTATTATTTATAGATTTTTTTATTGATGATCTTTCTGACCAGAGTGAGGTGATATCTCATTGCAGTTATGATTTGCATTTCTCTAATAATTAGTGATATTGAGCAGTTTTTCATGTGCCTGTTGGCCATCTGTATGTCTTCTTTGGAGAAATGTCTGTTTAGATCTTCTACTCATTTTTATTTATTTATTTTTAATATACTGAGCTATATGAGATGTTTATATATTTTGGAAATTAATCCCTTGTCTGTTGAATTATTTGCATCAATTTTATCCCATTTTAAAGGTTGTCTTTTCATTTTGTTTATGGCTTCCTTTCTTTGCAAAATCTTTCAGGCTTAATTAGGTCACATTTGTTTATTTTTGTTTTTATTTCCATTGTTCTAGGAGACTGATCCAAAAAGACATTGCTATGATTTATGTTAAAGAGTATTCTACCTATGTTTTCCTCTAGAAATTTTATAGTATCTGGTCTTACATTTAGGTCTTTAATCATTTTGAGTTTATTTTTGTATATGGTGCTAGAGAATGTCCTGGTTTCATTCTTTACATGTAGCTGTCCAGTTTTTTAGCGCTATTTATGTAAGAGACTGTCTTTTCTCCAGTGTATATTTTTGTCACATTTGTCATGTATTAACTGACCATCAGTGCATGGGTTTATTTCTGGGCTTTCTATCCTGTCCCATTGATCTATATTTCTGTTTGTGTGCCAGTATCATACTGTTTTGATTACTATAGTTTTGTAGCATAGTCTAAAGACAGGAAGCCTGGTTCTCCAGCTTTGTTTTCCTTCTCAAGTTTGCTTTGGCTATTTGAAATCTATTAGAACTGATCAATGAATTTGATAAAGTTGCAGGATGCAAAATTAGTGCACAGAAATCTGATGTATTTCTGTATACAAGTGATGAAAGATCAAAATGAGAAATTAAGAGAACAATCATGTTTACCATCACATCAAAAAGAACAAAATATCTAGGAATAAATTTGCTGAAGGAGGCAAAAGCCCTGCACTTTGAAAACTATAAGACATTGATGAAATAAACTAAAGATACAAACAGGTGAAAAGATATACTGTGTTCTTGGATTGGAAGAATCAATATTGTTATAATGTCTATACTGCCCAAGGCAGTCTACAGATTCAGTACAATTCTTATCAAATTACCAGTGGCTTTTTTCACTGAACTAGAACAGAAAAAGTTTAAATTTGTATGGTAGTCATTTAATAGAAGAAAAAAATTATAGTTTTGGGCCAGATTTAACATGATGTGTCAGCCTCAATTTTTATTATTTTGTTTTATTTATATCCACAGACAAAACAAATAAGGAAGTTACTAGCAGAATTTTTAAAATTTACTAATTAGGAAACAAATATTTTATGCCATGACCTAATTAAAATATAGATGAAAAAACAGCTCACTTACTTTAAAGGTTAACCCTTTCATTTTATGAGACTCTCATTAGCAATATGTCATCAAATTATAATAATTAAATTGGATTGGATACCACACCAGAAGTTGAAATTTAAAAAATTATATTTTCTAATGAATATAGCTTCCAGAAGGTCTTAAAAATTCCTTTATATTAAGACTTCCACTATGAAGAACCCTGGAGGTTCTTCACTAAATGGAACCCTGGGGGACTAGAATAGTTATGGGATTCCCCATACACTAATTTAATCCAGGTCCCCAGAACTTTGTCAAGCAGCAATATTAATGTTGAGGTGAATGAAAAAGATCTTACTTTTCATGTAAAAATATTTTAATGTACAAATCAAAACTACAATGACATATCATCTCACACCAGTCAGAATGGCCATCATCAAAATGTCTACAAACAATAAATGCTGGAGAGGGTGTGGAGAAAAGGGAATCCTTTTGTACTGTTGTTGGGAATGCAAATTAATATAGTCACTATGGAGAACAGTATGAAAATTCCTTTAAAAAGCTAGGAATAAAACTACCATATGACCCAGCAATCTCACTACTGGGCATATACCCTCAGGAAACTGTAATTGAGAAAAACACATGTACCCCAATGTTTGCTGCAGAGCTCTTTACAACTCTAGGACATGGAAGCAGTCTAGATGTCCACTGGCAAATGAATGGATAAAGAAGTTGTGGTACATATACACAACAGAATATTACTCAGCTATAAATAGGAGTGCATGTGAGTCAGTTCTAATGAGGTGGATGAACCTAGAGTCTATTATATGGGGTGAAGCAAGTCAGAATGGGAAAGACAAATATTGTATATTAGTGCATATGTGTGGAATCTAGAAAGATGGTACTGATGGTCCTATCTGTAGGGCAGCTAAGCAGAGGCAGACATAGGGAACAGACTTTTGGTCACAGTGGGGAGGGAGAGGGTGGGGTGACTTGCTCTCTACACTGGTACATGTAAACACCTACACTACCATATGTAAAATAGATAGCCAGTGGGAATTTGCTGTATGATGCAAGGAACCCAAAGCTGGTGCTCTGTGGCAACCTAGAGGAGTGGGATGAGGAGTGAGGTGGGAGGGAGGTTTAAGAGGGAGGAGACATGTGTATGCTTGTGGCTGATTCATGTTGATGTATGGCAGAAACAATCACAATATTGTAAAGTAATTATCCTTAATTAAAAATAAAATTTTTAGAAAATTTTAAAATTTGAGACTAGTAGATACTCATTGCAGTATATAGATTGATTAATGACAGGGACCTACTGTGGAGCACAGGGAATTGTATTCAGTATCTTGTGGTGGACTATAATGGAGGAGAATCTGAAAAAGAATATATATATGTATGTGTATGTATATATATATATGGCTATATATGGCTGAGTTACTCTGCTGTATACCTGAAATACTGTAGATTGACTATAATTCAATAAAAAAATAAAAAAGTAAAAGAGACACAGATATAAAGAACAGACTTTTGAACTCTCTGCGGGAAGGCGAGGGTGGCATGATATGAGAGAATAGCATTTAAATATGTATATTACCATATGATAAATAGATGACCAGTCCAAGTTTGATGCATGAAACACGGCACTCAAAGCCAGTGCACAGGGGCAGCCCTGAGGGATAAGATGGGGAGGAGGAGGGAGGGGGGCTCAGGAGGGGGGACAAATGTACACCCATGGCTGATTCATGCATGGCAAAAACCACCACAATATTGTAAAGTAATTTTTTTTAAGTAAAGGCAGATAAATATACAATAGAAGCTCAAAATTTTAATAAAGTTAGTGTAATTAATTTTAATGGTATATTTTCCTCAGTATAATACTATTACTGGTGATAGCTGGGTTAAAAAAATGACTGATTTAATTTTTTAAGGGTTCAAGCCACACTCTTGCAGTGTGTGGTGGGCTTACTTGTACATCTTTACTAAGAATATAGCATTAAATATTTCCTAGGTACCAAAGAAAACTTAGCTAAGTCCAATCACTGTAGGTATATAAGCTAGACATTTGAATAAATGAATTAATTTACTGTAATTTTGTTAGAGCCTTTGAGCTATAAAGTGTAGGCAATCTGGTTTTATATTTTTATTTTGTGGATTGAGGAACTTTTCCTGGCAAGGCTAAGCAACTTGCTGGAACCACAGCCAGTTAATGATAAACGGATTTTCCCAAAGTATCACTGAATTTGAAAACCGATAGTTTAAAATAGAACAAAACAAAAACTAATAATGATAGACATATTACATATATTATCTTAAATTCTTACCACAATTCTAGAAAATATAATATAGCTTTCATATAATGTTGTTGTTCAGTCACTCAGTCGTGTCCTACTCTTTGTGACCTGTTGAACTGCAGCACACCAGGTTTCCCTGTCCCCTCACCATCTCCCAGAGATTTCCCAAGTTCAAGTTCATTGCATCAGTGATGCTGTCCAGTCATCTCATCCTCTAATACCCTCTTCTCCTGCCCTCAGTCTTTCCCAGCACCAGGGACTTTTCCAATGAGTCATCTGTTCACATCAGATGACCAAAATACTGGCGCTTCAGCTTCAAATCAGTCCTTCCAGTGAATACTCAGGGTTAATCTCCCTTAAGATTCACTAGGTTAATCTCCTTGCTATTCAAGGGACTTTCAGGAGTCTTCTCCAGCACCACAGTTTGAAGGCATCAATTCTTTGGCATTCTGCCTTCTTTATGGTCCAGCTCTCACTACCATATGGGACCACTGGGAAGACTTGATGATATGGACCTTTGTTGGGAAAACAATGTCTTTGCTTTTCAACACACTGTCTAAGGTTGTCATTGCTTTCCTGTCAAGAAGCAATCGTCTTCTGATTTCATGGCTGCAGTCACAGTCTTCAGTGACTCTGGAGCCCAAGAGGAAATCTATCACTACTTCCACATTTTCCCTTTCTATTTGCCATGTGATAATGGGGCCAGTTGCCCTGATCTTAGCTTTTTTAATATTTAGTTTTAAGCCAGCTCTTTCACTCTCCTCATTCACCTTCATCAAGAGACTGATGCTGAAGCTGAAGCTCCAGTATTTTGGTCATCTGATGTGAACAGATGACATTGGAAAAGTCCCTGATGCTGGAAAAGATTGAGGGCAGAAGGAGAAGAGGGCATCAGAGGATGAGATGGCTGGACAGCATCACTGACACAATGAACATGAACCTGGGCAAACTCTGTGAGATGGTGGGGGACAGGGAGGCCTGTCTTGTTGCAATCCATGGGGTCGCAAAGAGTCAGACACAACTGGGTGACTGAAAAACAACAACAATGAAACTGTTAAAAAACTGCTTAACCAAAACCAGAATTCTTTCTCTATCCACTGATCTACACATAACCCATTGAGAAAAAAAATTGCCTTCTTTTAGAACATATGAAGATATGGAGATCAGAGATGCATTGTGAAATAAAACTTTTTAAAAAAATAACATGAACTGATTTAATCTTGCCCTACAATTGTTTAGATAATATGAAAACCCAATAAGTAATTTATTCAGTCTGAATTAATTATGTATGGTAATGTAATACCACGTGATTGTACCTGATAAATACAAATGTAGTAAACATTAAATAGCAGTATCAATAGAAATGTAATAGTAATGTCCTTCCCTTAGAAATTCTGATTTTAATCTATAAGTATCTTTTGTGTGGTAGTTTTCAAAAAGAGTGATGTCCTGTTTGAAGTTTTAAAGTGGCATTGTCATAATGAGTTGTTCCACTTTTATATATAATAATAAAAAATATAAATATTTCTGACACCTCTATTTTCTGGGTTCCAATTGCAGTTGGGAAGAAACTCTAAACTGAAAGTTAATAGAATAATGACCCCTAGGAATTTATCTGCCAATGAATAGTTATTGTGATGATTGAATACTGAATGTTTAAATGTTCCATGGCATGAATCCTGATTAAGTTATTCTAATTTATATAAAGTATTATATCTAATATATAGGCAAAATATTATCTTCCCTGATAACACTTGGGATCTAAAGATTTTTAAAGTTTTTAATAAAAGCACTCAAACAGAACTTCTTTTACCTAGGATTTGGTAGAAAATCTTACAGTAGATAACTCCTCTTCTGTCTAGTGTCATTTGTCTCTACTGGAATGGACATAAGGATGCTAGACACATTCACTCACTCCAGTGGCTCTGGTTTGAATTCAAAGCATGATCTAGAGAGCAATAGTAGATGATGACAACTATACCATCATACTTAATATGAGACACCATTGCAAAGAGAGGTAAAAATTATAAAATTCATTAAAAGCAAAATACTTGTACTATCAGTATTTAGTTTAGGTGTCAAAGCAGAACCATATTGCAAATTCACCAGCAAAAGGGTGAAGGAAAGTTACACAGACCTGGGAGTGTCGGGAGGTATGAGTGGGAAAAGTAACTCATACCAACATTTTTCACTCAATTAGACTTGCATTCATTGCCAGATTAGCACAAAAAATACACCAGTTATTTCTAAAGCTAATGTTTACATTTTAGAAATTAGAATATGAATTAAAACAACTTAAACTCTTTATGGTTTAAAGAAAGTTTTCAGCTCTCAGAGCTTCTTGGATTACTAAACAGACACAGGAGGAAGTCTGGCTTCTTTGTTAAAATTATACTAAAAACAAGATTATGAAAAATGAAAGAAAAAACTGTATTTTACACTTCACTATAATATATTTTCTCCTAAAATATGTTTTAATGATTGGGAAAATTGTGAAAATGTGAACATATAAATAGAATTCTTCAGAGACTCGCATCACCAGGTTCACATGGATTCATACAATCAGAAGAAGTCAGTGGGCCTTTCATAAGCAGGCTATGTTTCCAGGCTCAGCTGTATTTCCAGGTCATTATCTGCTCTGCACACTGCAGAGGAAAAACACATAGCACAGCTTAGAGTCTCATTTTCCATTGCTTTCATAAAGTACCAAAAGGAGCAGAGGAGAAAATTAATCTAGACTTTTTGTGTCTAATTGATTTTCTTTCATGAGGTCTCTGGTTTTCTCATGTCAGAGTTGAGTACAATACTAGAAATTTTCATTTTGAAAAAAAATTTTAAATGCGTACAAATAATTCTCATTTTGGATGAGTGTTTTGGAGTAACTAAATTCACTGTAAAATACCTTTTGCATATAGACTTTTATCTGACCAGTAACTACATGCTTTCCATTAAGAGGCAATATTTTTATGTTTTATTCTTAGCTTTTTGTGCTTTAAAAACAGGTAAGCCATGTGGTTAGCCTTCCACTGCTTCTCCCTTGGTATTTAAGTTCCTATTTCTACTAAGAACAACTGTTAGGTGGCCTTGATCTACAGCTTGACACATGGCACTTTGTTCTAGAATAGGAGTTATTCAGCACCTTCAGTCCCCCAAGAAAAACATGTTTATATAAATAAAAATAATTAAGGAGAAATTTTCATGGTTATTTGAAGGATAAAATAACAATGGTTATGTGTTTAGGTCACTTGGCTAGAAATCTTACAAAATAGTTATAATTTTATAAGCAATTATTGTATAAAGAAAGGAAGAGGAGATGAGTAAAAATGTGTGTGCACATTGTCATATTTTAAATATGTACACACATATTTTAATAGCTGGTACTGAGTTTCCTTTAGGATGACTCTCTGCTTCGAGAAAGACCCAATAATCTATTTGTGACTAGAATGTTTAGCTCTAAGAGAGAGACTATTCAGAGATAAGAAAAAAAAAGAGATAAACTGTTCTTTAGGTGAAATTTTTAAAAAATTTGGAGATAAAGAATAGAAAAGACTGAACATAACTGGTAGGAGGTAAGAACAGCAATATAGTGTGGACTTTGAAAATATGAAAAACCTGCAACAAAATTTAGCCAAAGACACCATTTCAGGGACTGTATGGTCAAAGTAATTCAATATTAAAAATTTAGTCTTTAAATAAATTATTAGTAGACTCAAAATGTAGCCACCTTTCATTTCCCCCAAATTTAAGCAAAGGTAATACTAATAACTTTTACTGAGCATATACTATTAATCAGGTACTGTACTAGGACTTTAAATTATTGTTTAATTAATATAAAGCCTTATCAGTAATGATTTTTGTTATCACTGTTTTAGGCAGCGAAAATAAGTAAAGGCTCAACAGTGATACAGCAGAGAACAGAGGAATAGGATATAAAACCCAGTGTGGATTGCACCAAAGTCATCTTTCTCTAGACATCTGTGCAGAGGGATCAGCAGAGTAGGGGGCAGACAGTGATTCAGGAACCCCAGAGGGCTACCAACTGAGAGTGAAATGGTATCAGGGTCATAGATGAAGTGTGGAACTGACACAAGAATAATCATAAAATATTCTTAGTTCCCTTAAGAAAATACAAAACTTAAAACTAGGAGGTGAACTTAAAAGGTGAAGGTGGCTGTCTTTTCACCTTGCTTATAGTTTCCTTTTTTGTGCAGAAGCTTTTAACTTTAATTAGGTCCCATTTGTTTATTTTTGCTTTTATTTCCAATATTCTGGGAGGTGGGTCATAGAGGATCCTGCTGTGGTTTATGTCAGAGAGTGTTTCGCCTATGTTTTCCTCTAGGAGTTTTATTGTTTCTTGTCTTACGTTTAGATCTTTAATCCATTTTGAGTTTATTTTTATGTATGGTGTTAGAAAGTGTTATTGTTTCATTCTTTTACAAGTGAATCACCAGTTTTCCCAGCACCACTTGTTTAAGAGATTGTCTTTTCTCCATTGTATATTCTTGCCTCCTTTGGTGAAGATAAGGTGTCCATAGGTGCATGGATTATCTCTGGGCTTTCTATTTTGTTCCATTGATCTATATTTCTGTCTTTGTGCCAGTACCATACTGTCTTGATGACTGTGGCTTTGTGGTAGAGCCTGAAGTCAGGCAGGTTGATTCCTCCAGTTCTAATCTTCTTTCTCAAGATTGCTTTGGCTATTCGAGGTTTTTTGTATTTCCATACAAATTGTGAAATTATTTGTTCTAGTTCTCTGAAAAGTACCGTTGGTAGCTTGATAGGGATTGCATTGAATCTATAGATTGCTTTGGGTAGTATACTCATTTTCACTATACTGATTCTTCTGAACCATGAACATGGTATATTTCCCCATCTATTAGTGTCCTCTTTGATTTCTTTCACCAGTGTTTTATAGTTTTCTATATATAGGTCTTTTGTTTCTTTAGGTAGATATATTCCCAAGTATTGTATTCTTTTTGTTGCAATGGTGAATGGAATTGTTTCCTTAATTTCTCTTTCTGTTTTCTCATTGTTAGTGTATAGGAATGCAAGGGATTTCTGTGTGTTGATTTTAGATCCTGCAACTTTACTATATTCATTGATTAGCTCTAGTAATTTTCTGGTGGCGTCTTTAGGGTTTTCTAAGTAGAGGATCATGTCATATGCAAACAGTGAGAGTATATATACAATGGAATATTACTCAGCCTTAAAAAGAATACATTTGAATCAGTTCTAATGAGGTGGGTGAAACTGGAGCCTATTATACAGAGTGAAGTAAACCAGAAAGAAAAACACCAATACAGTATACTAATGCATATATATGGAATTTAAAAGATGCTAACGATAACCCTATATGCGAGACAGCAAAAGAGACACAGATGTATAGAACAGTCTTTTGGACTCTGTGGGAGAGTGTGAGGTGGGGGGGGCAGTGATATGGGAGAATGGCATTGAATCATGTAAATTATCATATGTGAAATGAATCACCAGTCCAGGTTCGATGCATGATACAGGGTGCTCAGGGCTGGTACACTGGGTTGACCCTGAGTGATAGGATGGGGAGCGAGATGGGAGGGGGGCTCAGGATGGGGAACACATGTACACTCATGGCAGATTCATGTCAATGTGTGGCAAAATCAATACAATATTGTAAAGTAAATAAATAAATAAAATGGGAAAAAAAAGGTGAAGGTGGAAATGCATAACATCTGAATTAAGAATATAGAAGTGCTCTAGATGTAAAATAGTAAAACCTTAACTATTTGGAAATCAAAAGACACTAAAGTCTTCATTCTTTTCAAAATATATAACATTTCGCTCTGATTTCTAAAGCAATAACTTAGTGCATTAAAAATTTCACAGATTCTGGGAAATACCCTTGACTTTTCTATTTATTAATAACTCTATAACCTTGGAGAAAGTATTTACCTCCCTCAACCTTATATTCCTCTTCCACAAATTAAGTGTAAAAATAGCTACTTTTTTAGTTTGTTATGAACTTTCAATGGAGATATATCTGTATCTATATTCATTTATGTAGCTATGTCTATATCTATAGATATATCCTACCATGCCTGATACTAAGGGGGAGCTACAGGGAAAATATTCTCTTTGTGGAACATAAGTTAACATTTTCAGGATGACCCAGGGTGATTATTATTTAAAAAAAAAAAGAAAAACTACAGCTTAAGGAAGTATGAGTTCTGTTTATCCTTTTGCTAAATGACTCTTGACCACAGTCTGCTTTTCTCTTTACTCTTGGTTTTGTACACAACTTGCCTTCAAGCTATCATCTGACCCTTCTTGCTGCTGCAAGTAGATTGAAGAAGTTGGAAAGAGAAGAAAAAAAGCTCCTTTCTGTGGAAATTAGTTAAAAAAATCCAAGCCTAGAATAATAGACCCTCTGGATATACTTGTTCTGTGTGTGTCTGTGTGTGTGTGCATGCTCAGTCACTCACTGTGTCTAACTGTTTGCAACCCTATGGACTGCAGCACACCAGGCTTCCCTGTCCTTCACTCTCTCCCAGAGTATGCTCAAACTCATGCCCATTGAGTCGGTGATGCCATTCAACCATCTCATCCTTTGTCACCCCCTTCTCTTCCTATCCTCAGTCTTTCCCAGCATCAGGGTCTTTTTCAGTGAGTTAGCTCTTCACATCTGGTGGCTAAAGATTTCCAAACAAACATCAAAATAAAAGGAAGTTAATACTGATGCACTGCTATTGTCTGATAACCAGAGGCTTATTTAGTTTCTCTAACTGCCCTAAAAATGATTCTTAACAGATTTAGCTCCTATTCACATGCAGTAAACTGTACATGAAGTGTATAATGTTTTAACATAGATACATATTAGTAAAACAATCACAGTCAAAATAATAAACATTTATATCACCCCCGCAAGCTTCCTCATGCTCATTTTTATCTAACTTCCTTTCACCTCTCTACTTTGTGACCTCCAAAACCATTCCTAGGCAAATACTGATGCACTTTAGAATTAACTTGAAATTTCCAGAATTTTATATAAATGGAATTATACATTTATTATTTTTTTGCCTTCTTTCACTTAGGAAAATTGAGTTAATCCATATTATATAATGCATTAATAATTCTTTAATTTTAAATGTAGAATATGATATTCAGTTTCTTTATGCATTTGCTTGTTGATGAATATTTCATTCATTTCCAGCTTTTGGCTATTACAAATAAAGCTGTTATGAACAGATATATGAATATCTTAATGGACATATGTTTTTGTTTCTCTAAGAGTGAAATGACTGAATTAGAAGATAGATACATTAAAGAAAAGTTTTTATATGTCTGTTTTCAAAATGGTTGTATTATTTTATAGTTCCACTAGCAGTCATTTCCTCCAAATCCTGACGATATGATGAGTCTTTTCAATTCTATCCACTGGGAAAGATGTGTAGTTGTGTCTCATTGTGGTTTAATTTGCTGTTTCTCAAGGGGCTAATGATATTGAACACACTTATTGTGCTTGTAAGGCACTGTTTGTCTTCTCTAGTGAAGCTTCTGTTCAAATCATTTGTTCATTTTTAATTGGGTTGTTTATGTTCCTATTGTTGAGGCTTGAGAGTTCTTTATATATTCTGAATCTAAGTCTTTTATCAGACCTATGGTTTGTAAATATTTTCTCCCAGTGTGTATCTTCTTTTTATTCTCTCAACAATTTTGAAGAGCATAAGCTTTTAATTTTTATGGATACCAATTTAGCTATTTGTTCTTTTATGAATCGTGCTTTTGGTGATTTATATAAGAAAACTTTACCTAATTCAAAACCTCAATTTCATCTCCCATGTTTCCATGTTTAATTCTAGAATATTCATAGTTTTATGTTTTAAATTTAAATCTATAATCTATTTTCAGCTAATGTTTGTGTACAGTGTGAGATAGAACTCAATAATGATTTTTAAAATATGAATATATCCAATTTTAAGTCATGTTTGTTATAAAGATTATCCTTTTTCTACTGAAGTAACTTTCTCATTTTGTAAATCAATTTCCACACTATTTCTGAGCTGTTAAGTTCCTTGATGTACTATTTGTATCTCAACACTGATACCACACTGGAGCTTTACAATCATCATGAAATCAGGCAATATTAATTCTCTAACTCTGTCCTCCCTTGAAATTTTACTGTCTATTCTAGGTCTTTTGACTTATGAATTTTGAAAACTATATTTTTGTTTTTTTAATTTCTAAGAAAAAAGTCAAATTGAAATTGTGTTGAATCTACTGATCATTCAGGGGAGAAATGACATCTTAATGTTGGTTCTTTTAACTTATAACCACTGTATCACTCTCATTTTTAGGCTTTTAAAATGTATCTCAGCAATACTTCATAGTTTTACATATTTGTCAGATTTACTTCTAAGTATTTTATATTATTTGATGGCATAGTGAGTTGAATATTTATTTCAATTTATGTTATCTGTTGTAGTATATAGGAATGCAATCGACTTTTTACATTGATCTTGTTGAAGATCATTATTAATTTCTAAATTCAATTTTTTAATTTCTTAATCAGATTTTGTACACAGATAATTATGTCATCTGTGAACAAAGATAGATTCAGCTTTGCTATTTTTGCAGTTATGTGTGCCTGTGTTCTTCATGTTCAGTCGTGTCTGACTCTTTGCAATCCCACGGGTTGTAGTCCGCCAAGCTCCTCTGTCCATGGGGTTCTCCAGGCAAGAATACTGGAGCGTGTTGCCATTTCCTTCTCCAGGGGATCTTCTCAACCAGTGTCTCTTGAGTCTCCCAAATCGGCAGGCAGGTTCTTTACCAGAGCAGTATGGCTTCCTGTTAATTCTAGCTCTACTGCTCCCGCTAGATCCTTCAGTACAGTAATGCTAAATTCAATTTTTGAAAATAAATAACCTTGATTCGTTCTCATTCTTAGGAAAAAAGCATCCATTTTTACCGTTAATCATGGCATTAACTGTGGGCTTTTTGTAGATGCCCTTTTTCAGATTGAGGATGTTCCCTTCTGTTGCTAATCTGCTGAGAGTTTTATAAGGAATGATTGTTAAATTCCATCAGATGGTTTTTTCCCCATGTATGTTGAGATAATATATGGGTTTCCTTTTTTAATTTGCTAATATGGCAAATTACAATGAATAATGTTAAAATATTAACTTTGCATTCCTGGAATAAATCCTTGTTGTGTTATTTTTATTGTTGTATATATTGTTGAATCTAATTTTCTAAAACTTTAGTTAGAAATGTTGTTTCTATTGATATTTTCATGAGAGACTGTTTTACAGCTTTTCTCTTAGAATGTTTATGTTTAATTTGAATATTAACTTGAGACTGGCCTCCTAGAATGCTTTCAGAAATTTCATTCCTCTCTAATTTTCCAAAAGAGTTTGTGTAGAATTGCCTTTTTTTTTTTTTTTTTTAATGATTGGTAAAACTAACCAATGAATCTACCTGGACCTGGTATTTTCATTCTGGGAAAGTTTTTACCTATCAGATTAGTTTGTTTACTATATATATGGCTGTTTATTTTAACTATTTCTTCTTGAGTGAAATTTATAAGTTTTTATATTTCAAGATTTTTATTCCATCTAAGATGTTAAATTTGTTATCATAAATTTGTTTAGAAATTTTATTATTATTGCATTTCATTATTATTCTATTAATCTCTATTAGTCTATAGAGATGTTACAGCTCTGATTCCTAATTCTGGCAATTTGTGTCTTTTTTCTTTCTGATCATTCTGGCTAGAACTTTAAATCATTGCATTGGTTTTTCCTTAAAGATTTTTATGGTTTCTGTTTTATTTATTTCCTACCTGACCATTGCTATTCCTTTCATCTACTTATTTTATATTACAATTTTTTTTTAGTTGCTTAAGGTATAATCCGAAGTCATTGATTTGAGACCTTTTTAAAATTTTCCAATATCGACACATAGTGCTGTTTTATCAATTTCACCACCAACTCCAAGGACTGGTTTAGTGGCATACCATAGTTTTTAACATGTATTCTGTTTTCATTTTTTTTCTCAGTTCAAAAAGTTTATTTTTCTCTTGGTTTCTTCTTTGACCCATTAATTATTTGGATATGTGCTATTTTGTTTCCAAATACTGGGAGATTTTTCAGAGATCCTTTTTTCAATTGATTTCTAATTTAATTACATTGTAATCAAATAACCTACTTTCCATGACTCAAATAATTTTAAATTTGTTGAGATTTTTCTTATAGTCAGGATATGTTCCATCTTGGCAAATAGTCTGTATACATTTGAAAAGATGTGCATTCTCCTGAAATCTAGGTGGGTTGTTCCATAGATGTCAATTAGGAAAATCTGGTTAATGGTGTTTTTCAAATCTTCTATATCCTGTATAATTTTCTGAGCACTTATATCATTTATTGAAAGATTAGTATTGAAATTGCTGATGATAATTGTTTGTCTTTTATCAGTTTTTGCTTTGTGTATTTCAAAACTTTGCATATTTCAAAGCATTAGGAACATAAACATTTATGATTGTTATGTCTGTTTCACAAATTGTCACTTTTATTATTAAATGGCCCTCTTTATCCCTGCTGTGCGATATCACCTCATAGGGATGCTCATTTCAGGTTGTGTGCGATCTGAAAGCCTTTCCCCACCCAGGGATCAACCCAAGTCTTCTTCTTGGCAAACATATTGTTTGCCCCCTGGAAGAGCATGTTATCTGTATAATTCTAAATACATGGTAAACTTTGGACACTCTAATGAAGGGGTGTCCTCCTTACCCACCTTGGTACCTGACAATTCATGCCAGGCCACTCACCCATCCCCATCCTACCTCAACACGATCTTTCTTTTAACCCTTGTTGAGTGTCAACATTCCATTCTGGATTGCCTCCTATGTACAGACTCTTTCCACCTCACTTTGTCTTTGACACTCCCTGCTGGGAAGTCCACTTTTATATTTTCCTTACCTGATCAGCCCACCATGGGCTACTTTCTTATGCAGACACCTACTTTACCACATCTAGGTTCCAATCTCCCCCACACTAGGCTACTCCTCCTGAAAGTAATTCTCCTTACTGTACTCACTGCCCCATACTATATGCCCAATTCCCACTAACCCACACAGACATCATCTTCAAACTAACTGCTGTGACTTTTTCTTAATCTAGGCTATTCCATCTCAACCATCCTCAAGCCAGCAAGATGCCTCTCTTGCTGAGTATTATATTTTGGGCAAAGTCCTTCAGGAAGAAATGAAAAAAAATAAGAGGAAAATTGAGCATGCATTTTTGTGTTTGAAAACTTTCTTTCCTAAATTGTGTTCTTGACAAGAAATAATTGGGTTTTAAGTTCTTCCAGGCAAGGCATTTTCTGTTTTGTTGTTTAGGTGCTAAGTGAAAGTCACTCAGTCATGTCTGACTCTTTGCAACCTCGTGGACTATATAGTCCATGGAATTCTCCAGGTCAGAATACTAGAGTGGATATCCTTTCTCTTCTCCAGGGGATCTTCCCAACCCAGGGATCAAACCCAGGTCTCCTGCATTGCAGGCAGATTCTTTACCAGCTGAGCCACAAGTTGCTAAATCATGTCTTAACTCTTTTGCAACTCCATCGAATGTAGCCCACCAGGCTCCTCTCCCCATGGGATTTCCCAAGCAAGAACTGGAGTGGATTGCCATTTCCTTCTCCAGGGGGTCTTCCTGACCCAGGGATCAAAACCAAGTCTCTGCTTCTTGTCAGGCAGATTCTTCACCACTGAGCCACCTGGAAGCACATGTTATATGCATGATTCTAAATACATGGTAAACTTAAGTAGCATATGGAGCATGGCAACCAACCTGCCTCAATTACTGCTTATTTTGAAAGACTAGAAAAACTAGTTAAACATTACTGAATTCTGGGGAAAAGCTAAAACCAATAATAAAGCTTGGGGGAAAAGTAAGACCAAGAATAATGAAGATACCGATAGCTTACGGTGAACAATGTTGGATTTGTGATCTCTGAAAAACATTTAGCTTCAGGACCAGGGACAGGTCTTGATCTCTCAAGAGCTTTTGTGTAGCGGAGTTTTATTAAACTGAAAAAGGGACAGAGAAAGCGTCTGACATAGACATCAGAAGTGGGACGGAGAGTGCCCCTCTCTCCAGTCTTAGCAAAGGAATTACATACTGTTTAAATTAGTTATTACAATAAATCAAAAGAATGTCTCAAAGGTGTAAAAATTTTACCAGGTTCAGTCCCACAATTTACATTTTAAGGTAACAGGATTAGAACTTAATAATAGAAAGATCTTACCAGACCCACTCCCATAATATATATTTTAAGATAGCAGGATTAGTCAAAGGTTTTCAGGAAGAAGAAACTGTCCTTTGTTGTGTAATCAACAGTTCTGGCTTAAAGGAAAAGAAAAAGTTCAATATGAATAAGACTAAGGAATGTAGAGAAAAACAAATGTCCTTTCCTCCTCCTTGAGAATTCAGTTCAGTTCAGTCGCTCAGTCCTGTCCTAATCTTTGTGACTCCATGGACTGCAGCACGCCAGGCCTCCCTGTCCATCACCAACTCCTGGAGTCTAGTCATACTCATATCCATCAAGTCAATGATGCCATCCAACCATATCATCCTTTGTCATCCCCTTCTCCTCCTGCTTTCAATTTTTCCCAGCATCACGGTCTTTTTCAGTGAGTCAGTTCTCTGCACGAGTTTCAGTTTCAGCATCAGCCTTTCCAATGAATATTCAGGACTGATTTCCTTTAGGATTCACTGGTTTGATTTCCTTGCAGTCCAAGGGACTCTCAATAATCTTCTCCAACACCACAGTTTAAAAGCAGCCGTTCTTTGGCACTCAGGTTTCTTTACAGTCCAACTCTCTCATCTTAACATGACTCCTGGAAAAACCATAGCTTTCACTAGATGGACCTTTGTTGGTAAAGTAATGTCTCTGCTTTTAATATGCTGTCTAGCTTGGCCATAGCTTTTCTTCCAAGGAGTAAACATCTTTTACTTTCATGGCTGCAGTCACCATCTGCAGTGATTTTGAAGCCCAAATAAATAAAGTCTCTCACTGTTTCCATTGTTTCCCCATCTATTTGCCATGAAATAATGGACCAGATGCCATGATCTTAGTTTTCTGAGTGTTAAGTTTTAAGCCAACTTTTTCACTCTCCTCTTCCACTTTCTTCAAGAGGCTCTTTAGTTCTTCTTCACTTTGCCAAAATGTGGTGTCATCTGTGTATCTGAGGTTACTGATATTTCTCCTGGCAATCTTGATTCCAGCTTATGCTTCATCCAGTCTGGCCTTTTGCATGATGTACTCTGCATATAAGTTAAATAAGCAGGGTGACAATATACAGCCTTGACGTACTTCTTTACCAATTTGGAACCAGTCTGTTGTTCCATGTCCAGTTCTAACTGTTGCTTCTTGACCTGCATACAGATTTCTCAGGAGGCAGGTTACCTGCCTTGAGAATTCCAGACCCCTATCTCCTCAAGAACCCCAGACCCCTCTCTCCTCCTTAGGGATCCCAGACTTCTTATCAACCTGCCTAGGAATTGACTCTCTCAGTATCTTCACATCCCTTGAGGGAAGTCATGATATCTATGATTTGTAGAAACTGAATCACAATAATATATCTCAAAACTAAAAGTTTTGTTTCCATTGTTTTATTGTTGTTGAAGTTTTATTATGGATTTCTAAATAAACCAGAGTTTAAAGAACAGTTCTGATATATTTTTCACTTGGATAGCTGGGTAAGATTTTTAATAATCTTGTACTTTATTCTTGTCATTTATAAAGTATGGATAATAAGACCTATTTTGCAGGACTCTTGTGATAACTAAGTAATGAACATATGCAAGCTGTCTAGAACATTCAAGAAATAACAGTGCCTATGCAGTCCCCACCACCTCTCCTCAACTTTTTTCTTTTCTGTTATGAAGACTAAATGTGAAAAAGCATATTTTGAAAAGCATTTGATTTTAATAAAAGATGCTGTACTTAATAAATAGTTCACTTTTTTCTGTTACCTCAGTAATAAAAATGAACATTAAAATGACAGAGGCATGGAGGGAATATCCAGAGTAGCAGTAATTAGGAAGAAAAATTCTTAATTAAAATTTTTGTGAACAGTACATATTTATGGCAAATTTTTTAATGGAACAAAAGAACAGCTAAATGTAATTTTCCCACTTACCACTGTGCTTTAGTCACACTAAAACTGATTTATTTTTAAAATGTTTTTCACAATTTTATTGAGAAATAGACACACATTACTGTGTAAGTTTAAGGCATACAGTATAAGGGTTTATTTACTTATGTTGTGAAATAATTACCAGAATAGGTTCAATAACATCCATCTTCTCAAATAGACATAATAAAAAGAATAGAAAGAAGAAAAAATAAAGGAAAAAAATTTTTCTCTTTGAGATGAGAATTCTTAGAATTTACTCTCTTAACAACTTTCCAGTATATCATACATCAGAGTTAGTTATAGCCATTATATTTCTCCCCACTCCAAACTCTGGTAGCCACAAATCTGATCTCTTTTGCTATGAATTTGGCAGCGGAATATTTTTCCTTCTGTGTTTGTTTGTTTTAGATTCCACATATAAGTGAGCTCATACAATATTTGTAAATATTATTTCTTATTTATTAATTTTATATTTTAACAGTTGTTAACACAGTATGCATAGATTCTTTAACTTGAATTTCTTTACTTAATAATATATTTGGAAAATATTTCCATTATTTCTCATGAAAACTACCTCATTTTTCAGCAACTACATAATATGAATGTATTACAATCATGTTAGTCATTCACTTCATAACTGGCCTTTGGGACATTTTAAAACTTTTCCCTCTATGCCAAAACCAATACAGAATTGTAAAGTAAAAATTAAAAATAAATAAATTAATTAAAAAAAAAACTTTTCCTATTACAAAAAGTTCTGGAATATATTTCCTTGTATGCAGTTTTTACAACAGTAAAATTGTAATTGTATCATTAAAACATAAACTGAAGCATATGAAAAATATTGAGTTTATTTGAGCAAAAATTGATTGGAATTGGGTAGTGCCAAACCAGAAATCGTAAGGAGTACTCCACCACCAAGAGCCTGGGAAGAGACTTTTATACATAAGAGGCTGAATCAAAGCAAGAAAATTGTCGATTGGCTATAGCTTAAAGTCTAGTTGGCTGTCCTTAGATTTCAATTTTGTACCTTAAGGCATTTACAGACCTAGATTTTGGTTTGCTTACAGAAACTTCCAAAGCATTAGAGTCCCTTCTGATGGTCTCCTTATTTTACTACCTTAAAATTAGAAGTATAATTGTTGGATAAAAGCAGTACAGCTGTATAGAAGTATAACTGTTGGATAATATTCTTAGTGGACATTGGAAATTTCATCAATAGAAATTCTACTAATTTATATTCCACCAGCAATATTTGGGAGGAAAGTGTACCATATCTTAGCCAAAGCATAAAAACATAAGTTGTTTTATCTTTGCCAATATTTTTAATTTGTGTTTCTAGTATGAGTGAAATGGATTATGCTTTTTCTCATAAATTGGAATCACTGGCATTTCCTTTCCTGTGAACTTCCTGTTTGTCCACTTAAATATTTTATTGGTTAGTTTATTCTTGACAAGCTGAGGCTATTAATATATTAAGACAAATTATTTTGGTTTCTGTTATGATTGATAAAAGAGACTCCCCCAGGTGATGCTAGTAGTAAAGAATCCACCTACCAATGAAGGAAACGAAAGAGACATAGGTTCAATCCCTGGGTCTATAAGATTCCCCTGGAGGAGGAAATGGCAATCCACACCAGTACTCTTGCCCGGAGATTCCCATGGACAGAGTAGCCTAGCAACCTACTTTAACTTGAAAGTGTCGGACATGACTGAGCGACTGAGCACACATATGATTGATAAATAATTTTTTCAGATTGTTATTTATTATTTTGTCATAGTTTTCCCCTATACTGTGACATTTTCTTCTGTGAATTTTCAATTGGTATCATATTAGAAAAGTTCACACATTTTGCAGTTATATAAAAAAAAATCCCCACATTATTTTCTTCTCATCACACAAACACACCTAACTGGGAACCTTACAGTTATAGTCTTTATCCCCAGAAGCGTAGGTCCATCTACAATTTGCCTATTCTTATAAGGAAAGAAAAGAATGGCTAGCTGGTAACAAAACCATAAAAACATAATGTCTGTATATATATGTGTAATATGTATACATCACATACATGTTTATATATATGACGTGCTACTGTTCATGGGTTCGCAAAGAGTCGGACATAACTTAGTAACTGAACAATGTATATTTGTAAACATACATATATGTATTTTAGATATATTTTGATATATATATTTATACAACATACATATATAAGCACACAAATCTATGTATATATCCATATCATAGATCTGTATGTATTGATATGTGTGACTATGCTGCTGCTAAGTCACTTCAGTCGTGTCCGACTCTGTGCGACCCCATAGACAGCAGTCCACCAGGCTCCCCCGTCCCTGGGATTCTCCAGGCAAGAACACTGGAGTGGGTTGCCATTTCCTTCTCCAATGCATGAAAGTGAAAAGTGAAAGGGAAGTTGCTCAGCTGTGTCCAACCCTTAGCATGGACTGCAGCCTACCAGGCTTCTCCATCCATGGGATTTTCCAAGCAAGCGCACTGGAGTGGGGTGCCACTGCCTTCTCCAATGTGTGGCTCTATATATCTGTAACTATGTGTAGAGAGGGAAAAATAATTTTCCCTCTACCTTTCTAGGTTCTGTGGCTAAGATGTTCCCCACCATAATAAAAGACAGATTAACAACGAAAAACAAAAGTTTAATAACATATATACCTCATGTATACTGGGAGAGACTCAGAAAAACTGAGTGAAACTCCCACAAATGGCCCAAGCCACAACTTTAAATACTGTCTTAGCTAAAGACAAAATCTCAAAGAAGCTGGGAGTATAGGGAGGCTGAACCAGACCTAAGTTTGAGTGTTTGAGTGTCTCCTGCAGAGGCAAAGGTAGCAGCCACCTGCCCCGGGGACTGGGGCTCTGGCTGTCGTGGCCTTGGGAGGTACAGCATGTGGCATACATCCTCTTGGAGGAGGTCACCATTAGCCCCACCATAGAGTCACCAAGCAGATGACCCACACGCTGGTAAATAATTATACCAAAGAAGTTCTCACACTTCTAGGGCCCACAACAGATTTCCCAACCTAAGGATCTGGCAAAGGGACTGAGAACCCCACAGAATTTGACTTTGAAGGCCAGTGGGATTTGATTACAGAACTTCTACAGGACTGGGGAAACAGACTCTTGGAGGGCACAGACAAAGCTTGTGTGTACCATGACCCAGGAGAAAGGAGCAGTGGCCCCATAAGAGACTGAGCCAGACTTGCCCGTGAGTGTCCAGAAGTCTCCAGAGGAGGCATGGGTCAACAATGGCCTGGTGTGGGGTCAGGGACACTGAATACAACAGTCCTGGGATTCACAGCATGGTGGCATAAGCCCTTTTGAAGGAGGTCCCCATTACCTCCATTACCCCTGCCATAGCTTGGCCTCAGGCCAAACTAAGGGAGGGAACACAGCCCCACACATCAGCAGAAAATTGGATTAAAGATTTACTGAGCATGGCCCTGCCCATCAGAGCAAGACCCAGTTTACCCCACAGCCAGTACCCCCCATCAGGAAGCTTCCACAAGCCTCTTATCCTTATCCTTCAGAATGAAAACCACAAGCACAGAAAAGTAACCAAATTGATCACATGGATCATAGCCTAGTCTAACTCAGTGAAACTATGAGCCATGACATATAAAGCCACACAAAATGGACAGGTCATGGTGAAGAGTTTTAACAAAATGTGGTCCACTGGAGAAGGGAATGGCAAACTACTTCAGTATTCTCACGTAGAGAACCCCATGAACAGTGTGAAAAGGAAAAAAACAAAAGATATGACACTGAAAGATGAATTCACCAGGTCAGAAGGTACCCAATACGCTACTAGAGAAGAGTGAAGAAATAGCTTCAGAAGGAATGAAGAGGCTGAGCCAAGTGGAAACAACGCCCAGTTGTGGACGTGTCAGGTGGTGAAAGTAAAGTCTGGAGCTGTAAACACTGAACAACATTACACAGGAACCTGGGATGTTAGGTCTATGAGTCAAGGTAAATTGGAAGTGGTCAAATAGGAGATGGCAAGAGTGAACATTGAGATTTTAAAAATCAGTGAGCTAAAATAGGCCAGAATGGATAAATTTAATTCTGATGACCATTAGAGAGTTGCACTGTGAAGAAGGCTGAGTGCCAAAGAACTGATGCTTTTGAACTGTGCTGTTGGAGAAGACTCTTGAGAATCCCTTGGACTGCAAGGAGATCCAACCAGTCCATTCTGAAGGAGATCAGCCCTGGGATTTCTTTGGAAGGAATGATGCTAACGCTGAAACTCCAGTACTTTGGCCACCTCATGCGAAGAGTTGACTCATTGGGAAAGACTCTGATGCTGGGAAGGATTGGGGGCAGGAGGAGAAGGAGATGACAGAGGATGAGATGGCTGGATGGCATCACTGACTCGATGGACATGAATCTGAGTGAACTCCGGGAGTTGGTGATGGACAGGGAGGCCTGGCGTGCTGCGATTCATGGGGTCGCAAAGAGTCGGACACGACTGAGCGACTGAACTGAACTGAACTGATATATGTTAGTGTGGGCAAGAATACCTTACAAGAAATGTAGTAGCCCCCCTAGTCAACAAGAGAGTCTGAAATGCAGTACTTGGGTAAAGTCTCAAAAATGACAAAATGATCTCTGTTCGTTTCCAAGGTAAACCATTCAGTATTACAATAATCCAAGTCTATGCCCCAACCACTAATGCTGAAGAAGATAATGCCAAAGTAGATGAACAGAATGAAAAGGCAAAATGATAGGATACCGAAAGAGGAACTCCCCAGGTCAGTAGGTGCCCCATATGCTACTGGAGATCAGTGGAGAAATAACTCCAGAAAGAATGAAGGGATGGAGCCAAAGCAAAAACAATTCCCAGTTGTGGATATGACTGGTGATAGAAGCAAGATCCGATGCTGTAAAGAGCAATATTGCATAGGAACCTGGAATGTCAGGTCCATGAATCAAGGCAAACTGGAAGTGGTCAAACAGGAGATGGTAAGAATGAATGCTGACATTCTAGGAATCAGTGAACTAAAATGGACTGGCATGGGTAAATTTAACTGAGATGACCATTATATCTACTACTGCGGGCAGGAATCCCTCAGAAGAAATGGAGTAGCCATCATGGTCAACAAGAGAGTCCGAAATGCAGTACTTAGATGCAATCTCAAAAACGACAGAATGATCTCTGTTCGTTTCCAGGGCAACCCATTCAATATCACAGTAATCCAAGTCTATGCCCCAACCAGTAATGCTGAAGAAGCTGAAGTTGAATGGTTCTATGAAAACCTATAAGACCTTTTAGAACTAACACCCAAAAAAGATGTCCTTTTCATTATAGGGGACTGGAATGCAAAAGTAGGAAATCAAGAAACACTTGGAGTAATAGGCAAATTTGGCCTGGGAATATGGAATGAAGCAGGGCAAAGACTAATAGAGTTTTGCCAAGAAAATGCACTGGTCATAGCAAACACCCTCTTCCAACAACACAAGAGAAGACTCTACACATGGACATCACCAGATGGTCAACACCAAAATCAGATTGATTATATTCTTTGCAGCCAAAGATGGAGAAGCTCTATACACTCTATAAGAACAAGACCAGGAGCTGACTGTGGCTCAGATCATGAACTCCTTATTGCCAAATTCAGACTGAAATTGAAGAAAGTAGGGAAAACCACTAGACCATTCAGGTATGACCTAAATCAAATCCCTTATGATTATACAGTGGAAGTGAGAAATAGATTTAAGGGACTAGATCTGATAGATACAGTGCCTGATGAACTATGGAATGAGGTTCGTGACATTGTACAGGAGACAGGGATCAAGACCATCCCCATGGAAAAGAAAAGCAAAAAAGCAAAATGGCTGTCTGAGGAGTCCTTACAAATAGCTGTGAAAAGAGAAGCAAAAACCAAAGGAGAAAAGGAAAGATATAAGCATCTGAAGGCAGAGTTCCAAAGAATAGCAAGGAGAGATAAGAAAGCCTTCCTCAGCAATCAATGCAAAGAAATAGAGGAAAATAACAGAATGGGAAAGGCTAAAGATCTCTTCAAGAAAATTAGAGACACCAAGGGAACATTCCATGCAAAGACAGGCTCGGTAAAGGACAGAAATGGTATGGACCTAACAGAAGCAGAAGATATTAAGAAGAGGTGGCAAGAATACACAGAAGAACTATACAAAAAAGATCTTCATGACCAAGATAATCACAATGGTGTGATCACTCACCTAGAGCCAGACATCCTGGAATGTGAAGTCAAGTGGGCCTTAGAAAGCATCACCACGAACAAAGCTAGTGGAGGTGATGGAATTCCAGCTGAGCTGTTTCAAATCCTGAAAGATGATGCTGTGAAAGTGCTACACTCAATATGCCAGCAAATTTGGAAAACTCATCATTGGCCACAGGACTGGAAAAGGTCAGTTTTCATTCCAATTCCAAAGAAAGGCAATGCCAAAGAATGCTTAAACTACCACACAATTGTACTCATCTCACATGCTAGTCAAATAATGCTCAGAATTCTCCAAGTCAGGCTTTAGCAATATGTCAACCGTGAATTTTCAGATGTTCAAGCTGGTTTTAGAAAAGGCAGAGGAACCAGAGATCAAATTGCCAACATCCACTGGATCATCAAAAAGCAAGAGAATTCCAGAAAAACATCTACTTCTGCTTCATTGACTGTGCTAAAGCCTTTGTGTGGGTCACTGCAAACACTGGAAAATTCTGAAAGAGAGGGGAATACCAGACCACCTGACCTGCCTCCTGAAAAGCCTGTATGTAGGTCAAGAAACAACAGTTAGAACTGGACATGGAACAATGGCGTTGTTTCAAATTGGGAAAGTAGTATGTCAAGGCTGTATGCCGTCACCTTGCTTATTTAACTTATATGCAGAGTACATCATGAAAAACGCTGGGCTGGATGAAGCACAAGCTGGAAACAAGATTGCCGGGAGAAATATCAACAACCTCAGAGATGCAGACAACACCACCCTTATGGCAGAAAGTGAAGAGGAACTAAAGAGTCTCTCAATGGAAGTGAAAGAGGAGAGTGAAAAAGCTGGCTTAAAGCTCAACAATCAATAAACGAAGATTATGACATCTTGTCCCATCAGTTCATGCACATAAATGGCGAATCAATGGAAATGGTGACTTTATTTATCCAAGAATTTATTTTCTTGGAATCCAAAATCACTGCAGGTGGTACTGTAGCCATGGAATTAAAAGACACTTGCTCCTTTGAAGATAAGCTATGACAAACTAGAAAGCATATTAAAAAGCAGAGACATTACTTTGTTAACAAAGGTCTATATAATCAAAGCTATGGTTTTTCCTGTGATCATGTATGGATGTGAGAGTTGGACCATAAAGAATGGCAAGCAGCAAAGAATTGATGCTTTTAAACCGTGTTGTTGGAAAAGACTTGAGGGTCCCTTGGACTACAAGATCAAACCAGTCAATCCTAAGGGAAATAAACCCTGAATATTCATTAGAAGGACTGATTCTGATTCTGAAGTTCCAATAATTTGGCCACCTGATGGGAAGAGCTGACTTTTTAGAAAAGACCCTGATGCTGGGAAAGATTGAAGGCAGGAGGAGAAGGGAATGACAGAGGATGAGATGGTTGGATGACAAAACCAACTCAATGGATATGAGTTTTAGCAAGCTCTGGGTGATGGTGATGGACGTGGAAGTCTAACGTGCAGCAGTTCATGGGGTCGCAAACAGTCAGACACTACTGAGTGACTGAACAGCAACAATAGGGAGGCTAGTTAAAGGAGATGATTAGGAAAAGTAGAGTGAGGTTATGCAAAATTGTCTGGCATTTTCTCTATTGATTAGAGTTCTTTTCATTTACAATCATTCTCCTCTTTCTGATAAATAGAGGGAAAGATTTTCAGAAGCAAATTTTCTCTTATAAATGTACATTTCCCTTGCTATTGCTAAGTCACTTCAGACGTGTCCGACTCTGTGCAACCCCATAGAAGGAAGCCCACCAAGCTCCCCCGTCTCTGGGATTCTCCAGGCAAGAACACTGGAGTGGGTTGCCATTTCTTCCTCCAGTCCATGAAAGTGAAAGGTGAAAGTGAAGTCGCTCAGTCATGTCCGAACCTCAGCGACCCCATGGACTGCAGCCTACCAGGCTCCTCCATCCATGGGATTTTCCAGGCAAGAGTACTGGAGTGGGGTGCCATTGCCTTCTTATAAGAGTGTAAATTCTATTGTTTTTAGATCTTTTCCTGTGACCGCTGCCAGGAGCCAGCGTGAGGAATCCCACCCGTGACAAGGTCATGCGGCAGAGGCCTGATGGGCAAGGCGAGTCAGGCCTCAGGGTTCCCCCTGGTATTTCCTGAGCATGTACCCCCAAAATAAGAAACTGCCTGCCTTATTGTATTGTGCTTTTCCACTCTTCTGACACTCTCTGGAAAAAGTTAACTCAGGGCTTTAGTCTTCTGCATTTGAAAGGGATGTTTCAGTTCAAACCCCCCTTGGATAACTCTCTAGCTTGCCTAACAGGTTCCCCTGGACCTTTTACAGCTTGTGAATTGCTTACAGCCCCCAACCAGGAGAGGCACAAAGCTTAAAGCATCTTAAAGATACAGAGCCTTTTCTAAAGAGCTAAAAATCATATTGGTGATGGGTTTCACTGTTGACTCAATGATTGCTGCCAGGCCTCCATATTCTTTATCTTTTAGGCACCTGAGAGGATGTTAATCAATGTAAATGGGATATGGAAAAAGATATATAATAGTTTTGATGTTAGCAACACTAGACTTTTGAGTTAATTAGTTTTCTTTTGTTATAAATCACTGTACTCCTTTTACTTTTTATAAATTGCTGTATCTTTGCTATGTAAGAATGTAACTTTATTTAGTGCTTTCTGAGAGTGGCACCAGACTTTGGGAAGATCAACACAAATAAGTCTTCTGGTTGACAAACCCTTATCAGAAAAAAGGCTGTAAAATGTTAATTGGCCGTTTTGGCCAGAAGATGATGTAAATCACCTAAGACTTGTGTATACAACTAGGTATGCAGAGAGAAAAGCCTGGTTTTGATAAGAGTCTGGGCTGCTAATGCTGCATAATTTTGTATTACCCATTGATCTCTATGTACAATCAAAAAGGTATAAAAGGCCTTTCTAGACAATAGAGGCCAGGCCAGTCATTGGAAAGACTGGTTTCCCCCTTGTCTCCTCTTTACTCTATTTTGTGGCTGAATTCCCATCTGGGGTGTGGAGGCTTGCCATGTCTGCTTACTTGCCCCGGCTTCTAAGATCCACACGAGAGGGAGCCCAAGGTGGGGCACCGCGCCCCCCACACCCCCTGGGATTTCCCAGGCAACAACACTGCAGTAGGTAGCCAACCCTTCCCCAGGTGATCTTCTTGACCCAGAGATCAAACCCAGGTCTCCTGCACTGCACAGAGATTCTTTAGCATCTGAGCTACCCGGGAAGCCCTATATAAACTTCACAAATACAACATAATTTTTTTCTCTTGATGTTTTCTCTATTTACAAAGGAACATCAGATTACCTAATTCAGAGTTTCAAAATCTTATTTATAAACTCTAAGTATGGCAAGCTTGGATGGGTTACCCATCAGAAATGAAACCTATATCTCCAAGAACTGCAAATCAGAGTTGAAAACAAGTTTGCTTGAAATAGGATAGAGGGTAAAAAAATGTTTCAATGAATATGACTTCTCTGCCTCCCCAGGGATTTAGAATTTTCTTCCACCAACAGGTTAATGGGGCCCTTCAAACACTGGTGCCTGTGGAAAAATCACTGAATGGGATCATCTATTTCTAAACCTCTCACTGCAGGAAGTAGTTTTGATTGAAAGAATGGTGTGTAATGGGAACACAGTATAAAAATGAATGAGCTGAGGGGTGTTTTTCTAACAAGAATTGCGTGGGAAAGTACTGATCACATGAACCAAAGTAAGAATTTAAATCTTGTAATCTGGCAAAGACCACGTTGAACTCAGACTCTTTTGATGTGATATGAAAACTTGAGCTCAAATAAAAATTTGCTCCTCTCCCCTCAAATCTTCTTCAATCTGTTTCTGTCACTTGGAAATAAGATGATACTCTCCAAGGTTTAAAATAGTTCCTTTACCAGAGTTTTGGTGAGATATAATAGAGGCTTTAAGACACACTGCCACTCCTTATGAGTTCACAAGGAGGTTGGGGATTAGGAGAAATAAAATAAAACTAGAATATGAATTATTGTGTGAGTAGTTGGCCCTAAGTACCATTAATATTATCACTCTGACAAGTCTCTCATCTCTAATGGCTTCAGAATAAACCTTATGTCAAAAAGACAAAAAAGAATATCTGATAGCATCAGTAACCTGAAAGTATCCAAGATCCTTCTTTTGCAGTTTACATCAAGAATTCATAGGCTGAAATAACATGTTACCACATTGGAAAGGTTAAGGTAATATAGAGAAAACTGGGATTTTAGCCATTGCTCTGACCCGTTTAATTCTACACAATGCTTGTGTGTTTCATATTTAAAATGTCCTGAAGGATCTCTGACTCTCAGGAGAAAAAGACTTTCTACATATTTGCTGACAAAGGAGATAACTAGACCCTGTGACCCATGAGTTTCTCTCCTAGTGTACCATCCCCCTTCTACTATCCGCAAAGTTTTGTTGATCGAGGTTTTAGATGACCTGTACATCAGTTATCAGGTTCATGCTCTCTTTATTCCCACCCCAAACCACTCTCTATACCAATTTGTAGTGCTTACCTAATGAGATGGTACTATGCAAAAGTATTACACAGAGAATTCTCAAAGGTGGAATGGCTGACTTTCTGGTTAGTTAATTTCTTTCAGGTTGTGTTTAATGGAGTAATGTAGGGTTAAGAAGCAAAACACTGAATTGACTCCCTTTGTGCACAGAAGCAACCTGAATGCTTCTGAATAAAGCTAGAATGTCCATTTGCAAACTGCAGTAAAAAGGGGTTATGGAACCAAATAGATAAATAGGAGGTGGGATGGAACCAGTGAGTCTGGAATCTTCTTCAGGATGGATGGGTAGAGTCTATTATGTTTAATAGTATGTGAAATTAGGACTCCTCTAGCCATCATAGGAAGGAAGTCATCGGCATTCACTTCCTTACAATCTATTCCTAATCATCCCCCTGCAATATACCTTTTATTTCCATTGCTCTACTGAAAATGCTGTCTGAATCTAAGACATAACCAGTGACTTTTTTTTACCTGTTTGTCATCACTGTTGGCATTTCTGTAGCCCTTGAACCCATTTCTTTATTTTTAATTTTATTGGAGTATTGTTGATTTATAATATTGTGTTAGTTTCAGATGTACAGAAAACTGAATCAGCTATACATATATCCACTTTTTAAAGATTCTTTTCCCATGTAGGCCATTATATAGTATTGAGTAGAGTTCCCTGTGCTGTAAAGCAGGTTCTTATTAGTTATCTGTTTTACATATGGTAGTGTGTATATCTCAATCCCAATTTATCCTTCTCCTCCCTTATCCCATGGTACCCATAAACTTGTTTTCTACATCCGTGACTCTACTTCTGCTTTGTTAATAAGTTTGTGTTCTTTTTTAGATTCCATATATAAGTGATATATAATATTTGTCTTTCTATGTCAGATACTTCAATCAGTATGACAGTCCTTTGAGCCCATTTCCAATTGCTTTGTCTGTTTTGTCATCAAAAAGAGAATCTTCTACTACAATAATTTGCATAATGTTGAATTGGAAATAGTGAATGATCATTGTATCTTTACATGAAGGTACTATAGGAAAGGTGTTCTAAAATAAGGTGACTGAACAAGACACAACTTTTTAAAAATACGTTCAATGGCTTTTAAATTCTTTCCATCAAGGGTTTAAAAGGTTCAGTTTGCTGGAGATTCAAGGAGGATTTAAGAAATGTGATACTGGGGCAGATGCTTATATTCTTTGAGTCCAATCCTGCCACCCCCCACCTCCCCCCATAATAGACAAACAGAATTCAACCAAAGGAGGTTGTCAAATTGTCTAATTTCTACAGTTGAGAATGAAAACCAGAAATGTGAGATCCCCAGTGAAGTGAGTTCTCTAAAGGACCCACAAAAATATTCATAAAACAGACTCAGCTAAAGTATCTTCCAAGCCTACAGGTTAGTTGGTTAACAGTTATTTCACTGTTAGTTAACAAAAGTTATCACTCTAGTATGATCTTTATTCCTCTCTCTCCTCCTTGTACTCCATCAGTGTGTCAGAAACTTCAATGATCCAGCTTCATTCAGTGTTTCCAGTGTGGAAACACTAAGCAGAGAAAGAAAGAAGTTGTTAAACACATTCCCTTTCTTTCCCATTACAGAATTCCTAGCCTATAGCATTACTTAGCTAGGAAGGGGAAATGAACAACTTTGAATAATCTCAGAAGTTTGACATTTCAGTTACTAAATTGAAACAGTTTTCTGTTCTCGTGTAGACTGAAAATATATAAGATGTGGCCAATAGAAAAGATATGTCCTGCTGAGCAAATTTAAGAACAATGGTAGATGAAAATCATTTTATGAATACATCATATTTGTTCAATATATGGACAATCCAGAATATACAGATAAACTTAAAAAATAAGTTTACATAAACTCCATCAGCTTTGATTAATTATCATAAATATTTTTGTATACATCAGTTCAGTTCAGTTCAGTCACTCAGTCGTGTCCAACTCTTTGTGACCCCATGAATCGCAGCACACCAGGCCTCCCTGTCCATCACCAACTCCCAGAGTTCACTCAGACTCACATCCATCGAGTCAGTGATGCCATCCAGCCATCTCATCCTCGGTCATCCCCTTCTTCTCCTGTCCCCAATCCCTCCCAGCATCAAAGTCTTTTCCAATGAGTCAACTCTTCATATGAGGTGGCCAAAGTACTGGAGTTTCAGCTTTAGCATCATTCTTTCCAAAGAAATCCCAGGGTTGATCTCCTTCAGAATGGACTAGTTGGATCTCCTTGCAGCCCAAGGGACTCTCAAGAGTCTTCTCCAACACCACAGTTCAAAAGCATCAATTCTTCAGCACTCAGCCTTCTTCACAGTCCAACTCTCACATCCGTACATGACCACAGGAAAAACCATAGCCTTGACTAGATGGACCTTAGTCGGCAAAGTAACGTCTCTGCTTTTGAATATGCTATCTAGGTTGGTCATAACTTTTCTTCCAAGGAGTAAGCGTCTTTTAATTTCATCGCTGCAATCACCATTTGCAGTGATTTTGGAGCCCCCCAAAATAAAGTCTGACACTGTTTCCACTGTTTCCCCATCTATTTCCCATGGAGTGATGGGACCGGATGCCATGATCTTCATTTTCTAAATGTTGAGCTTGAAGCCAACTTTTCACTCTCCTCTTTTACTTTCATCAAGAGGCTTTTTAGTTCCTCTTCACTTTCTGCCATAAGGGTGGTGTCATCTGCATGTCTGAGGTTATTGATATTTCTCCCGGCAATCTTGATTCCAGCTTGTGTTTCTTCCAGTCCAGTGTTTCTCATATACACATATAATCATACTTTCTACAGTTTTATAATAATATAGTTTGAATGTATCCCCAAACCCCGCAAAACTAGACTAGATCTTTTCATCTTATGTTTCTATAGGATCCTATACTTAACCATATCATAACATTTAATTATTTGATATTGAATTGTCTATCGCATTGTTTTGTTCCACTTTGGTATGCAGAATTGTGAGATAACCCCTTAATGACTCTAAGCCTTGTATAGTACTTTCCTTTTTTAGTGTAGGTAGAATTTGTGGAGCATGAGGAGTAGCACATTTGTAGCACATCACTACCATGACTGTGCTACATTATATGGCAAAAGGTATTAATAGATGATCTAAGTGAGTCTAACCTAATCACATATGTGCTTTAAAAGCAGAGAAGTTTCTCTATTTGGTGGCACAAGTGGAAGTCAGGGACATTTCGAACCATGAGAAGGATTCAATATGCCCTTGGTGGCTTTAAAGGTCAAGAGGGCTATGTGCCAAGGAATGAGGGTAGCCTTCAGGAAAGTAGACCCTAGCTGGCAACCAGTAAGAAAACAAGCTCCTCAGTGCTATGGCTTCAAATTGAATGATGGAATTCTGCAAAGGACCTGAACAGGTTTCTAAGCAGATTCTACCCTAAAGTGTCCTGATAAAAGAGCAGCTTGGCCAACATCTTAATTTTTAGGGAACTCAATTAAGTCTAGCTCAGATTTCTGACCTAAAGAAATGTGAGTTAACAAATGGTTATTGTTTCAAGCTGCTAATTTTGAGGTAACTTTTTACACAGCAATAGAAACTAATACTCCAGTACTCTTGCCTGGAAAATCCCATGGATGGAGGAACCTGGTAGGCTGCAGTCCATGGGGTCGAGAAGAGTTGGACACAACTGAGTGACTTCCCTTTCACTTTCACTTTCATGCAATGAAGAAGGAAATGGCAACCCACTCCAGTGTTCTTCCCTGGAGAATCCCAGGGCCGGGGGAGCCTGGTGAGCTGCCGTCTATGGGGTCACACAGAGTCGGACATGACTGAAGTGTCTTAGCAGCAGCAGCAGCAGCAGAAACTAATACACTGTGCCTGTAGAAGTAGACTGTAAATGCCTTAATTCAGGGAATATCTTGTTCTCCAGCACAGTGGTTGACAAAATAAATACATGGATTTATTGTTGAGATTAAAAGAGATAGTATGGAAATTTTCAACTGTAAATTGCAGTATAAATGAGAAGAGTTCTTTTGTCTGGTTCCAGGATGACACATTGGTTTCATCTCTGGGTCAAGACTTAAAATTTGCCAATGAACTTCTGCAACTTTTAACCCTGATGTGACTCAATGGGAAAGAAGCCATGGTATATGTGGTCTCTCTGTGGGGGAGATCAGGGAAGGGACAGAACTTAGGATGGCATAAATGAGGCCTGAATCCTTTCATTCTGTATGGGATCCAAGCAGATTTTTCAGATTAGGCTTATAGAAGATGAAAAAATAAAGGTAGGGTAACAGATACTTCTCATGTAAGATTTCTTTTTATTTTAATTGGAGGCTAATTACTTTACAATGTTGTAGCGGTTTTTGCTATACATTGACATGAATCAGCCATGGGTGTACACATGTTCCCATCCTGAACCCTACTCTTACCTCCCTCCCCATCCCATTCCTCAGGGTCATCCCAGTGCACCAGCCCTGAACACCCTATCTCAATGCATCAAACCTGGACTGGTGATCTATTTCACATACATGATAATATACATGTTTCAATGCTATTCTCTCAAGTCATCCCACCCCCACCCTCTCCCACAGAGTCCAAAATTCTGTTCTTTACACCTGTATCTCTTTTGCTGTCTTGCATATAGGGTCATTGTTACCATCTTTCTAAATTCCAAATATATTTATAAATATATATATTTCTAAATATATATGTGTTTATACACTGTATTGGTGTTTTTCTTTCCAACTTACTTCACTCTGTATAATAGGCTCCAGTTTCATCCACCTCATTGAACTGATTCAAATGAATTTTTAATAGCTCAGTAATATTCTATTGTGTATATGTACCACAGCTTTCTTATCCATTCATCTACCAATGGAGAATCCAACAACATATTAAAAAGATCATACATCATGACCAAGTGGCCTTTATCCCAAGAATGCAAGGTTCCCTCAATATTCACAAATCAATCAATGTGATACACCACATAAACAAATTGAAAGATAAAAATCATATGATTATCTCAATAGATGCAGAGGAAGCCTTTGACAAAATTCAATGTCCATTTATGATAAAAACCCTGCAGAAAGCAGGCATAGAAGGAACATACGTCAACATAATAAAAGCCATATATGATAAACCCACAGCAAACATTATCCTCAATGGTGAAAAATTGAAAGCATTTCCCCTAAAGTCAGGAACAAGACAAGGGTGCCCACTCTCATCATTACTATTCAACATAGTTTTTGAAGTTTTAGCCACAGCAATCAGAAAAGAAATAAAAGAAATCCAGATTGGAAAAGAAGTAAAACTCTCACTGTTTGCAGGTAACATGATCCTCTACCTAGAAAACCCTAAAGACACCACCAGAAAATTACTAGAGCTAATCAATGAATATAGTAAAGTTGTAGGATATAAAATTAACACACAGAAATCCCTTGCATTCCTATACACTAGCAATGAAAAAACAGAAAGAGAAATTAAGGAAACAATTCCATTAACCATTGCAATGAAAAAAATAAAATACTTAAGAATAAATCTACCTAAGGAAACAAAAGACTTATATATAGAAAACTATAAAACACTGATGAAAGAAACCAAAGATGACACAAATAGATGGAGAAATAATACCATGTTCATAGATCGGAAGAATCAATATAGTGAAAATGAGTATACTACCCAAAGCAATCTATAGATTCAATGCAATCCCTATCAAGCCACCAATGGTATTTTTCAGAGAACTAGAACAAATAATTTCACAATTTTTTAGAAATACAAAATGCCTTGAATAGCCAAAGCAATCTTCAGAAAGAAGAATGGAACTTGAGAAATCAACCTACCAGACTTCAGATTATACTACAAAGCTACAGTCATTAAGACAGTATGATACTGGCACAACGACAGAAAAATAGATCAATGGAACAATGTAGAAAGCCCAAAGATAAATCCATGCACCTATGGACACCTTAACTTTGACAAAGGAGGCAAGAATATACAATGGAGAAAAGACAATCTCTTTAACAAGTGGTACTGGGAAAAACAGTCAACCACTTGTAAAAGAATGAAACTAGAACAATTTCTAACATCATATACAAAAATAAACTCAAAATGGATTAAAGATCTAAATGTAAAACCAGAAACTATAAAACTCCTAGAGGAAAACCTAGGCAAAACACTCTCTGACATAAATCACAGCAGAATCCTCTATGGCCCACCTTCCAGAGTAATGGAAATAAAAGCAAAAATAAACAAGTGGGACCTAATTAAAGCTTTTGCACAATGAAGGAAACTATAAGCAAGGTAAAAAAACAGACTTCAGAATGGGAGACAATAACAGCAAATGAAGCAACTGACAAAGAATTAATCTCAAAAATATACAAGCAACTCATGCAGCTCAATTCCAGAAAAATAAGTGACCCAATCAAAAAGTGGGAAACACATGTACACCCATGGTGGATTAAGTCAATGTATGGCAAAACCAATACAATATTGTAAAGTAAAATAAATTAATTTTTAAAAATAGGTCAAAGAACTAAACAGACATTTCTCCAAAGAAGACATATAGATGGCTAACAAACACATGAAAAGATGCTCAACATCACTCATTATCAGAGAAATGCAAATTAAAACCACAATGAGGTACCATCTCATGCCAGTTAGAATGACAGCTATCCAAAACGTCTACAAACAATAAATGCTGGAGAGGGTGTGGAGAAAAAAATCCTCTTACACTTTTGCTGGGAATGCAAACTAGTATAGCCACTATGGAGAACAGTGTGGAGATTCCTTATAAAACTGAAAATAGAACTGCTATACGAACCAGCAATTCCACTGCTGGGCATACACACCAAGGAAACCAGAATTGAAAGAGACATGTGTACCCCAATGTTCATCTAAGATTTCTATACAACAAATATGTGGGAATTAGGAGTAGCTTGGGGGAGACTTTTCCATGGGGATGGTCTTGATCCCTGTCTCCTGTACAATGTCACGAACCTCATTCCATAGTTCATCAGGCACTCTATCTATCAGATCTAGGCCCTTAAATCTATTTCTCACTTCCACTGTATAATCATAAGTCATACCTGAATGGTCTAGTGGTTTTCCCTGCTTTCTTCAATTTCAGTCTGAATTTGGTAATAAGGAGTTCATGATCTGAGCCACAGTCAGCTCCTGGTCTTGTTTTTGTTGACTGTATAGATCTTCTCCATCTTTGGCTGCCCAGCATCAAAGTCTTTTCCAGGGAGTCAATTCTTCACATGAGGTGGCCAAAATACTGGAGTTTCAGCTTTAGCATAATTCCTTCCAAAGAAATCCCAGGGCTGATCTCCTTCAGAATGGACTGGTTGGATCTTCTTGCAGTCCAAGGGACTCTCAAGAGTTTTCTCCAACACCACAGTTCAAAAGCATCAATTCTTCGGCGCTCAGCCTTCTTCACAGTCCAACTCTCACATCCATACATGACCACTGGAAAAACTATAGCCTTGACTAGACGGACCTTAGTTGACAAAGTTATGTCTCTGCTTTTGAATATGCTATCTAGGTTGGTCATAACTTTTCTTCCAAGGAGTAAGCGTCTTTTAATTTCATGGCTGCAGTCACCATCTGCAGTGATTTTGGAGCCCCCCAAAATAAAGTCTGACACTGTTTCCACTGGAGGGATTGAGGGCGGGAGAGGAGGAGACGGCAGAGAATGAGATGGCTGGATGGCATCACTGACTTGATGGACGTGAGTCTGAGTGAACTCCGGGAGTTGATGATGGACAGGGAGGCCTGGCATGCTGCGATTCATGGGGTCGCAAAGAGTCGGACACAACTGAACTGAACTGAACTGAACTGGGGGAGACTTTTCAACCCCTGAATGTCAATATATAAGGTTTACCAGGTAACAAAATAGCAAAGTTCAAGGGTTTTTATTGACATATTTACATTAACCATTCTTTTTGATGAAAATTAGATACTAAAATTATAAAAATATGTATAAATGGTATGATTATTTTAATTATGATTAGAATATTGAAACCATATCACATCACATATATACAGTGTCCTTGGTGGTTCAGATGGTAAATCTTCCTGTAGTGCAGGAGACACAGGTTCAATCCCTGGGTTGGGAAGATCCCCTGGAAAGGGGAATGTCAACCCATTCCAGTATTCTTGCGTGAAGAATTCTATGGACAGAGGAGCCTGGTGGGCTACAGTTATCAGGGTCACAAAGAGTTGGACATGACTAACACTTTCACGACATATAGTGTCCAGGGGTTAGGACATGGACATCTTTGTGAGGGGATTATTCTTCCTATTATAAGTTTAAAAACTTTTTATGTTTTCTTTTGTCTGTTTTCAAATATGACTTCAGCCTTACTTTCCAACCCCTTGAAGGTATTTCAGATACATTCCAAATTTTTATAGTTACTTTCAAGTATCAGACCAATTTCATTTTAATAATTGGGCATTTAAAAGTCAAAATTCACTTTGATAATTTAAAACCTTATATCTAACTTGAAGATTTTTTGCATTTCTCCAACGAAGGTCTGCCCTGCAGCTTATAAAATGCAGTACTTTCATGCATTGGAGAAGGAAATGGCAACCCACTCCAGTGTTCTTGCCTGGAGAATCCCAGGAATGGGGGAGCCTGGTGGGCTGCCATCTATGGGGCTGCACAGAGTCGGACATGACAGAAGCGACTTAGTAGCAGTAACAGCACCAGTGAGGTTAGAATGTGATCTATTGTTCACACTATTTGTTTTACCACTTCTTGCCCTGCAATCTCTGTCACTTTGCAAACCAGTGTGGTATGAAGGGGATTAAAGCCAAAGAATTATAGGTTTGTTTGGCAGCTGGTGTTATCTTTAGGTTTTCTTGATTGATATTCCTACCTGTTGAGTGTCTTTATTATGAAAGTGAATTGAATTTTGCCAAATGTTGTTCCTGCTTCTGTTTAGTTGTCATATGGATTTTCTCCTTTCATCCACTTGTATGGAATATTATATTGACAATTTTCCTATGTTGAACTAACCTTATACTCCTGAGATGAATTCCAATTGATAACAGTGTATAATCTTTTTTCTTTATTTCTCTATTGGTTTGCTAGTATTTTTCTTGAGTATTTGTATCTGTGTTCATGCAAGATATTGGTCTGCAGTTTTTTCTTCTTATAAGGACTTTGTCATTGGTACCAGGGCTTCCTAGAATGAGTTGAAAAGTGTTTTCTCCTCTTTATTTTTTTCTGATTTTTGTGATTAATTGGTGTTAACTTCTTTAAAATTTGATAACTCAACAGTGATGCTATTGTTTCTGGTTCTGGGTTTTTCTCTCTAGGAAACTGTTTGATTACTAATTTAATCCCTTTGTCATATTTCTATTCCAATTTTCTACCTTTTCTTGGGGAAACTTTTATTGTCCATGTCTCTATTTCATCTCATTTATCTATTTCTTGGATTACATTTGTCCATAGTATTTGTTTATTAATATTTTCATTTCTCATTCCAATCCCAAAGAAATGCACTGCCAAAGAATGCTCAAATTACTGCACAATTGCACTCATCTCACATGCTAGTAAAGTAATGCTCAAAATTCTCCAAGCCAGGCTTCAGCAATACGTGAACCATGAACTTCCAGATGTTCAAGCTTGTTTTAGAAAAGGTAGAGGAACCAGAGACCAAGTTGCCAACATCTGCTAGATCACTGAAAAAGCAAGAGAGTTCCAGAAAAACATCTATTTCTGCTTTATTGACTATGCCAAAGCCTTTGACTGTGTGGATCACAATAAACTGTGGAAAATTCTGAAAGAGAACGGAATACCAGACCACCTGACCTGCCTCCTGAGAAACCTGGACATGGAACAACCTACTGGTTCCAAATAGGAAAAGGAGTATGTCAAGGTTGTATATTGTCACCCTGCTTATTTAACTTATATGTAGAGTATATCATGAGAAACGCTGGGCTGGAAGAAGCACAAGCTGGAATCAAGATTGCTGGGAGAAACATCAATAATCTCAGATATGCAGATGACACCACCCTTATGGCAGAAAGTGAAGAGGAACTAAAGAGTTTCTTGATGAAAGTGAAAGAGGAGAGTGAAAATGTTGGGTTAAAGCTCAACATTCAGAAAACAAAGATCATGACATCTGGCCCCATCACTTCATGGCAAATAGATGGGGAAACAGTAGAAACAGTGGCTGATTTTAGTTTTGGGGCTCAAAATCACTTTAGATGGTGATTGCAGCTATGAAATTAAGACACTTACTCCTTGGAAGGAAAGTTATGACCAACCTAGACAGCATATTAAAAAACAGACACTACTTTTTCAACAAAGATCTGTCTAGTCAAGGCTATGGTTTTTCCAGTGGTCATATATGGATTTGAGAGTTGGAGTATAAAGAAAGCTGAGTGTCGAAGAATTGATACTTTTGAACTGTAGTGTTGGAGAAGACTCTTGAGAGTCCCTTGGACTGCAAAGAGATCCAACCAGTCCATCCTAAAGGAGATCAGTCCTGGGTGTTCATTGGAAGGACTGATGTTGAAGCTGAAACTCCAAAGCTTTGGCCACCTGATGTGAAGAGCTGACTCATTTGAAAAGACCCTGATGCCGGGAAAGATTGAGGGCAGGAGGAGAAGGGGACGACAGAGGATGAGGTGGTTGGATGGCATCACCAACTCAATGGACATGGGTTTGGGTGAGCTCTGGGAGTTGGTGGTGGACAAGGAGGCCTGGCGTGCTACAATTCATGGGGTCACAAAGAGTTGGACATGACTGAGCAACTGAACAGAACTGAAACAATAAAGTAAGTAAAGAAAAGTTCACAAGACAAGAAGTGAGGGAAGGAAACTGAGGAAGGAAATGTGTCACTTTAGCTACGATGATGAGCAAAAGCCTCCATGATGGGATGATAGTTAACTAAGGTTATTTTTAATCTAAAAACAAGGGGTAAGCTTTGTGAACAGATAAGGAAGGATTCTCCAGAAAGAAGAGCAAGTTGAAAAGATGGAGATGGAAAAGAAGTTGGTGCCTTGTGTAAAACAGAAGAAGGAAAGAGCTAGAATTAAGTGTACAATATTCATAATAAAACAAAATGCTATTGAATAGGTAATCAGGGACTTCATTGCATAAAGCATTGTGGGTTATGATTTATGCTTTCAGAAGAGCCAATATTATGTAAATCAGATTCTAGGGGGCAAAAATGGGAACAGATGGACTGATTCAGAGGCTGTTCCAACAGTTCAGGTGAGAGATCATGGTGGGTTAGCCTTGAAAGTAAATAGATTGAGAATATACTTTGAAGACATAGCCAATAAGACTTGCAAATGAATTTGATATGAAGGCAGAATGGGGTGGTTTGAAGTAGACATGAATCAAGGACAATTTCTAGATCTTTGGCTTGAACATTTGGTACATAGTGAAACTTGTTACTGAAATGAGGACTGTCAAAAACAGATTTAGGAGGAAGGTAACAAATGTTCTATTTTCAGTGTGGTAAGTTTGGACATGTTAAATTCTCAAGTGGAAATGTCATGTAGGTTGTCAAATATATATTTGGACCTCAGGGAGAAAGTCAAAACTGGGAGTAAAAAAAACAATGTGCATCTGGCATCATATAATTTCATTTGCTTTTATCTGGTGACATTATTCTATTTGAAAAATATTTGGCTTGTTTCTAAGGCCCCAGTTACTGAATGTTTAAAGGTTCTAATGGAACCTTCAGTTTCCCAGGCTACAACTGAACACAGGCGAGGATGGGGTGCCCTCTGGTGGAAAATTGACAAGGTTAGGCACACTGGGGTACAGACATGCTAAAATAGGGATTAAACACATCACCAACAGGTTATAGGAGGGACAGCACCAGGAAAATAATACATGAACTGGGCAAGATGTTAAGGAAAAACATACAATGGGGTGTAATGGTACAAAGTGGAGAATACCCGTTGTTTAATAAAAATGATATTTAGTTCTAGCCGAAAGTTATATGAAGAATGCAGGCCTGGTTTTGCAAGAGATGATTTAAATCCACGCTAGTCTATACATTTTTCTGATTTGTAAATATTGGTTGCTAATAAGATTACAACACCAGTTTAAATTATGCAATAATAGATGTCTGTGGATAAGATTGATGGACAAGAGCAGTGTCAATATCATTGTTGTAATAATACTATTATTTCACAAGGTGTGACCATTGTGGGGACCTGGGTTAAGGGGACACAGGATCTCTCTCTTATCTACCACAATTGCATAGGAGTGCATTATTAATTCAAAATAGTTTTAAACTTCTATTAACTTTTCTGTCAATCAAATTCAGCCCAAAGAGTACTAGTTTCCAGCTTTTAAGGAAAGAGGATATACAAAGTGGTGCAGTTTGAAAAGGTAGCCCCTGAAATCCTGCTATGAAAGAAATGGGGTGTTTGCTGGCCTGATTATCAACTTAAATCCTAGGCACATCTCTAATGAGAAACGGAGCTCTGGTTCCTTGCTACCAAGCACTAATGCTGGTTCCACTTCTTGGGACCAAGTGGGCACAATATGGGCAATGTGTGGGGGTGGGGGTGGTTGCTAAAATGTAATACTAAATTCTGAGAAATTATATACTGCTCTCTGTTTTTTACTTGCCAATCTTTGAAACAATGCCTTATATAATTCCTCAAAGAGTAGAATTTATGAGGAAGGAAATATAGTGAAAGGGAATTTTTTTTTAAATTTCTATGTGATTTGGGAAAAAAAAAAAGAATAAACACACCTCCTTCACAATTTTAAACACTTTTGAATCTTTCTGAAATTCCTGTTAATTTTGGGGTGAATGAGATTTTTTTACTTCTACATACCCAGTGTAATCATCAATTTTCCCTCAAGGTATCCTATGAAATGCACAGCAGTCTTAAAACTCCCAGTCTACCTAGTACATTTACTTTGCTTCCAAAGTGGTTTTTTGATTGCTTTTGAATAATATAGTCCCTAATGTTTACAGCCACCTTTTCAAAACTGTATTCAGAAGTCAAGTTTAGAAACACCCATTTATGCCATAGGGAGTTTTATCTTTGCCAAACACCAGTATGCATGTTTCAAAAAGTACTCTCCCAGCAGAAAGTTTAATTATGCAGCTGTAAAGTATTATTTCTGAACTTCCATCTTATCCCTGCTGTGTTCCCAAATCATTTTGACTCCAGGAATGTACAAATCTTAGTTTTAATAAATTCAGAGAATATACATTTGGGCCTTTAAGACCTTGGTGAATAACAGTGAATGCATTAACTGCTCTGTAACATGTAATTATGTATCCACAATTCCATTTCCTTTGGTCTTTCATCAAAAGCTGATGAGAGGCAGCTGTCAGTAGAAGAGGACTGCTTCCTTGAGTGTGTAATTATTTACACAGTGATAGTGTCAAAGAGTTCTAAACGAACACAAATGCTTTATTTTAACTGAAGGGAAACACTGTGCCAGTTTAATAACAATAAATTAATAGTGTTGAATCCTCCTGGATTTTCATTTTTAAAGACAGAAAATGACAGATTTGGAAAGACATCAATAGTAGAGCAAAATCTGAAGTAATGAAAGAACAGTTGCTAAAGAAGGGGTCACCTGCCTTTACCATCAATCTATTTAAAAACTCACATTTAAAAACCATATGAGATGTACAAAGCAAATTTCTCTTGGTACTATGTCCCTACTCCTTTTGACTACTTAGTGTTGTGACAATACCAGGGAGATAGAGACTAGTTTGACTTTCAGAATCCTATGCAATTTTATTGAGCTCAGTTACTGATGTAGATGACGTTACCACAGATATAGGTTTTTGCCAGTGGCTCAGTAGGTAAACAATCTGCCTGCAATACAGGACACGTGGGTTTGATCCCTGGGTCAGGAAGATCCCCTGGAGAAGAAAGTGGCAACCCACTCCAATATTCTTGCCCGAAAAATCCCATGGACAGAGGAGCCTGGTGGCCTACAGTCCAAAGGATCACAGAGAGTCAGACATGCCTGAGCTCACACATACATCTGCTTATACATGTATCACAGAAATAGGTGTTATATATATTTTTATCTATATATTTATATAGATATTAATTAATTTAAATTACTTAAATCTTAGAGCAAAGTGATATCATAGTGGTGGCTGTTTGCATTTGCTGTTCCTTTGGCCTAGACTACAGCTCTCTCAAATTGTTGCATGACTGGTTTCTTTTCACATTCAGGTCTTTGCTTGAATTCTACTTTTTCAAAGAGATCACACACACAGGCATACAGTATACATTCCACTACCTTGCTTTACTTCACACTTCGTATCTATCTCTATCTGAAATTAAATCACATAGTATTTTGTTATCCATCTATTGTGTGTTTGTTTCCCCATTATTTTTCCCTTTATCCATTTTACTCACTGTGTATCTCCAGAGCTCATACACTTGTTGCTTAATCGTGTTAAATAGAATGAATTAACAGGAAAAGCCAAATAAGCCAATATATGTTTAAATCCACTTAATTTTGATGGGAGGTGGGGGTTGATAAAGCTTTTGCCTAAAGATAATATAACAGAGGGAATGGATTTCTGTTTTAAATGAGACATGGGCAATAATTACTCTCTCAAATATAGGTATGATTTGAGAATGAGTTATCTCTTTTATATCAGGTTTCATATTGGCTAAACTCTCAAGTGGCTGCAACTGTTGGCCAAAGAGTTTTTGATTAGGATATTGTTACAGAACCTGTCAAGGGTCAGCACAGAGGTGAGAACCTTTTTCAACCTATGCATAAATCCAGGCATAAACTATGAGAACTCAGTTTATAAAAGTATATGCAGAAAACTGACCAGAGAAGTTACAGGCCTATCCGAAATTCCCTGTGACTACAAACTTTAAATAGAAAATAAAACTCTCTAGAAAAACTGTCACTGGGAAGTTCATTCATCTGTAGAGAGATGAGAATTTTTTTCCCATATCCAAAGAGAAAATTGCTGGGGTTTATTTTAGGTTCACAAGTCCATGATGTTTAGAATTTTCAAAGCAATTTTCCCTCTTATCTGATAAATAAGAAGGCCTGAACTAAGGTAGAGTCCTTGGTATGCCACCAAAGAATTGTTAATTATTCATTAATCTGCTTGGATTCATTATTGCTAAACAAGTATGTACCCAAAGAGAATTATGCCCAAAATTTCAGACTCTTGCTGGGGCAATGTGGGGACTCATTAAGGAAGCATAACCAAATTGAGTCATTTCTCCCTAAAAAATGGTGGAGTGCTCTTGCTCGAATGGCATTTATATTCAGTGATATAGAATTAATGGCAGCGCCAGTGTTCATAAGAAGATAGCAGTATATCACTAGTCCCAAGTATTGATTTGTTGCTGTTGTTTAGTCACTAAGTCCTGTCCGACTCTTTGCAACCCCATGGTCTGTAGCCTGCCAGGCTTCTCTGTCTATGGGATTTCCCAGGCAAGAATACTGGAGGAGGTTGCCATTTCCTTCTCCAGGGGATTTATCCAGATCAGGGATTGAACCTAAGGCTCCTGCATTAGCAGGTGAATCCTTTACCACTGAGCCACTGGGGAGACCCAGTTCCAAGTATTGATATTTTTAGCATTTATAATTGAGCTATATTTGAGTAGAAATACAACTTCCAGTGAGTAACAAAGAAGCAAAATAAATATCATGTTTTGGAGTTGCACTTATGAATAAAAACTGTTTTTTTTTTTTTTTTTTTCCCTAAGCTAAGTATACTTAGCTTTAGATCTGTGTATCTGAAGTCACAATTCTTTCTGGCTCCCACATCTCTTGCCTGCATGAAGCTGCCATTTGACACTCTAAGGCCATTTGTTTTGGGATATAGAGAGCAGAAGGCTTTTACCTACAAAAAATGAAAACAGGACTCCCAATTCTTGCCCGGCATTTCACTAATGCTAGGCAGAATAAGCAATAATGCAACACAAAACTTTATTATATTATTGCTATCCTTTAGCTTTGTTGAAAGGTAACCATTTGGGTTGTTACAGAGAACATTTCTTGCTTTGCTGCTCTATGTTGAGCTGATTTGACAGGAGTAAGTTGTTTACATTTTATTCTTTGGATAATGATTCAAGAAAGTAATCCTATTGACTCTATATATTACAAAGTAAAAATGATTATTTTAGGGTCTGTGAAATTTCAGACAGCGATATCCAGGTGTAGGCCGCCTTGCATACCAAATCTCTTCTCTCTTCGCCCTGAATGAGGGACTTTTGTAATTTTTTCAAATATTTTTGTGTTAGTACACATTTCCTAATTTTTTGCACATGCTATTGAAAGTATTTCCATTTCAGTTTGCAGTTATAAAATGAACTCTTGAAAAACACACCCAGAGATTATAATAATGTAATTGTCTGTTAATGTAGGAATTGACATGAGATAAATTTAATAATAATAGCTGTACTGCAAGGAAAAGAGATTAGCTTTATAAACTCATAAAAGTAAGACAAATTCATGTCAAGTAAGTGTTTTTCCCAATTACTTTTGCTTTTTACTAAAAAATAATTGATTATTATTCCCTTGATACATTAAATGTTCTATTTTTCAGTAGGACAAGCTAACTACATATAGAATAAGAACAAATTAGGTTTTAGACACAGGGTTGGGAAAACTTCAGCAAACACTGAACCTAGACTGGTAATTGCTTCAAGTAGCTATCTCCTTTAGTTACAGCAAAGCTTTTATCATTGTTAAGGAAGATAAAATATATTTCTAAAATCCTGAGTGAATGTAGGAAAAAGCTCAGCTTTAACTAACAACACTGTGCTTTTAGTTCCTTTAAAGAATTATCAGACTACAAGATGATAGATCTTGTGTGCACTTTGCCAATGTAAAACTCTTGTTTTTAGTCTCAACTTTCTTGCAAAATCCGGGGAAAGTAAATGGTTTTCAATAATGACAGCTAGGGAATCATCAAAGGAATAACCCACTTTTTGCTTAAAACTAGTTAGTAGACACCAAAAGAAAAACATGTGGATAGAGAATAAAAACATTAATAATTGAAAAAGCAAGACAAGCCTCAGTCAACTCTCCTCCTCCAAGGTTAACAGATAAAATAAAATTGAATTGAAAGAGGAAATTCTACCCACAGATTTTGGACAACACATTGAGCTTAGGGAGATAACACTTAAATCCCTGCACATGTGGTGGCCTCTACAGTTAGTTACAGATTTCTGGGCCTGGAACTGCAAGTTAATAGACTGTGAAAGGAAAGAATAACCATGAGATGAGAGAGCTGATGCATCAGCAGCTATCAGGATTGAAAATAAGGAATAACTATTCCCTGTTACTTCCTAGGATGCTATAAACCTTCAGATTTCAAAAGAGAGCAAATTTACTGTGACAGTATAGATGGAAGAAGAGAGATTTCTAAGAGCAGTTTCTATGACATCCTTCATTTGAACAGGGACTTGGGAAAAGCAGAAAAGGATGCTAGAGGTGACACATTATTTTGGTTTCAGTTTTTTAATGCTTTGGAGACAGCTTTATTTCTCTCTTACGTGTTAAGTTAAACATTACCTTTCTATTTTTTTAAAAAAGTTTAATTGAAGTATAGTTGATTTACAATGTAGTACTGATTTCAGGTGTGTAGCAAAGTGATTTAAATACATATTCTTTTTTCAGGCTCTTTTTCCTTATAGGTTATTATAAGATATTGAGTGCAGATCCCTGTGCTATACAGTAGGTCCTTGTTGTTTATCTATTTTATATGTAGTAGTGTGTATCTGTTAATCTCAAACTCCAAATTCATACTTGCCCAAATATTACCTTTCTGAATACAGGACAATTCAGTTTAGATAGAAAAAAAAAAAAGGATTCAAGGGTAAGTCTTTGATAGTAAATGTGTTCTATTAAAAATTTAAATGATGACATAAATTTTATCTAAGATATATGAGTGTTAGGGGAAAAGCAGAGTATCTCCCAGTTTTCCTTTTACTTGGCTATCCAACAACTATACATTCCAGCTTTTATAATAGGAAGAATGAAACCAGTTTATTCCAAGCTTTCTTCCAACTCTGTTGGTAGAAACAGCTTGGGTTCTGACCTGAAGTTCTCAGTGTTCAAAATATCTGTTTCAGTGATTAAATATTCTGGTCTTTTTCCACAGCAAATCTGAATGCTAGGAAACAATGACCAATCCTACTAATTCCTCAAGGAAAAAATTGTGTACCCCATGATATTTATTCCCCAAAGAAATACAATTTCCATGTATCCTTCTTGAAAAAGTATTAGAGAACATATTTCACAGCATCATGGACTTCACATTTTGTTAGGAGGGTAGATGCAATGTTAAGTGTTGTTACTTTAAAAAAATGTATTCAAGGACACTTTGGGAGGTTTTACCTTGATTGTGGTGATAGTACTGTAAATGCCTGCATATGTCCAAATTCATCAAACTGTACACAGTAAATATATGCAGTTTTTTAATAATTATATCACAATAAAACTATTTTTTAAAAAGTCAGTGAAGCAAGAAATGAACCCATGGTAATAGAAAAGAATGAAAGTATCCCAAACCTTGATAGATTTGGAAGAAGGAAGGTAAAAGAGGATGAAAGATAGATGGATGACAAAAAAGTATTCCCAATTTTTCAGTTCTCCCTGGATTCAGGCCATTTCTTTATAACTCTTCAGTGATTTCACATTGAGCCTGAAGCATTCTGTCTCATCTCTCTAATCTGTACTCAGCTAAGCTAAATTCTTTAACAGGCATTGTATATGTATGCATATGTATATATATATATATATGTATATACGTATATACATATGATACACATATATGTGCATATACACAAATAAATAAAATTTATTGTATAGATATTATCTTTGGGGTTGGGAAAATCAGAATAGATATAGGCAGAATACAGAATGTAATGTACCCAATTATTTTTCCTTGTTAATTTGTTATATATACTCAAAAGTTCGAGGATTAAAACAATTCTTTTGAAATTTCCTGGTTTTAAAAACTTGTAATGTTTAAATGAAATATTTATAGCTTAAATGGCCTAAGTTAAAATTTAGGCTGGTATCTCTAAACTAAGGAAATGTATTTATCACTAATTTCTTTTCTGAACTACACAGCCTCCATTTGCAGTTACAAAATAAACAGATTATGTTTTTCTCAATAAACAATGGAGTCAAGAAAGCTCTTCTCCTTATAATACTCTTGACAAAGAAGATTTAAAGTGTTAAAGATTAAAGCACAGGGGAAATTTTAGCAAGGCAATAGTGTTTTAGATTTATTGAAGAAAATTGTAATGATGGGAAATGCATATAAACAGAATTTGTTTCAAAATTTTATAAACAGAAACAGCAATGATAATTGTATTATGTCATATATATTTCATTATATACAAATAATTCATAAAAGTAAAATTATACCCTTGAGTTTATAAAATTGATATTTTCCCTAAAGTTAGAGAATTATTATAGAAAATAATTCCCACTTTTTTTCTCTCCTTGCCTACACAAACCATGCTCACCTACTCAGAGTGTTCTAGGAAAACAGCAAGAAACTTTTTAAAGTTTCTTGTTATCAGTGAAAAAAGGAATGCTTATTAATATATAGCAAGTTCACATTTCTAAGAGTAAGCATATATGTTGTTTACATAATTGTTCAGTAATACATCCTGTTATCCCTTATACCACTATCTCCTACCTAAGTAGATTCAAGCAGAAATCATGAAAGAAGTCATATGATCATATATAATCACTTCAGAGATTTGAGAAGCAATACATGAGAATATAATCCCTGGTGGTTCAGACAGTAAAGAATCTGCTTGCAATGCAAGAGACACATGTTTGATCCCTAGGTCCAGAAGATCCCCTGGTAAAGGGAATGGTTACCCACTCTAATATTCTTACCTGGAGAATTCCATGGACAGAGAAGCCTGGTGGGCTACAGTCCATGGGGTCACCAAGTGTCAGACACGACGGACCAACTAACACTTTCACTTTTATCATATGAGAATATAAAAGCCACAGTTGGCACAAGCTGCTGTAATGAAAAGATCTTAAATACAATGATTCAATTAAGACATATTTTTCTCTCATGGAACAATTCCAAATGCAAAGCTCCGAGCTGAGGGGAAGATTCCGCTGTTATCAAAATGGGGCTTCCATGGCTGTTCTGATCACTATTTCAGAAATCCATGAAAGCAAGCAGCTTTGTTTTTAAAAGGAGCCTAGAAGTTGCACATTTCACTTCCACTCACATTTCTTGGCTGGGACTTTACCTCATGCTACAGTTAGCTTTCAAAAGTAAAGCTAGAAAATACAGCTTCTAGTAAAATTCTGAGAATCTATTTATGAAAGTAATGAGACAATGGAAACTGTGAAACAATGAGCAGACTTGTCATGGAGGATAAAGAGATTGTATCTTCCAAATATGGTTTGTAAATATATTTCATACCATATGCTCTTTTCAATGTCACTTCGCCACTCCAATACTACATCAAAAGACAAGAGTCTAATAGCTTATCTTGCTTCTAAGATATCTGACCAATAGTATATGGCAGAAATGACCTTCTGTGACTTCTGAGGCTGTGTCATAAGATTTAGAATTTCTTCATGGGTTTCCTGGAATACTCATCACTAGGACCCTCTCTGAGGAAACAAGCAGTCTTGCTATGAGAAGTTCAAGGCACATAAAGAGGGCATGTGTGGGTTTTTCAGTCAAAGGACTCACCTAAAATCCTAGTGGACAGCCATCATTGATCACCAGCTGAATTAGTGACCCACTGGACACAAGCAGCCCAGTTAAGCCTTTGGATAACTTCAGCCTCAGCTCAACATTGCATAAGAGTCCCTAAGACAAAATCAGTTGGGTATGCCCAGCCAACCACAGAGTCATGAAAAAACAATAATAAATTGTGTTAAACTTCCAAGTTTGAAGGCAGTTTGTTAAACAATAAATACCTGAAACAGATAATAAATATTTATGTGGACACTGAGTAAAATCTCTCAGTTTCTCTCAGTGTTGAATCAGTTCAGTTGCTCAGTCTTGTCCGACTCTTTGCGACCCCATGAATCACAGCACGCCAGGCCTCCCTGTCCATCTCCATCTCCCGGAGTTCACTCAGACTCACATCCATAGAGTCCATGATGCCTTCCAGCCATCTCATCCTTGGTCGTCCCCTTCTTCTCCTGCCCCCAATTCCTCCCAGCATCAGAGTCTTTTCCAATGAGTCAACTCTTCGCATGAGGTGGCCAAAGTACTGGAGTTTCAGCTTTAGCATCATTCCTTCCAAAGAAATCCCAGGGTTGATCTCCTTCAGAATGGACTGGTTGGATCTCCTTGCAGTCCAAGGGACTCTCAAGAGTCTTCTCCAACACCACAGTTCAAAAGCATCAATACTTTGGTGCTCAGCCTTCTTCACAGTCCAACTCTCACATCCATACATGACCACAGAAAAAACCATAGCCTTGACTAGAAGGACCTTAGTTGGCAAAGTAATGTCTCTGCTTTTGAATATGCTATCTAGGTTGGTCATAACTTTTCTTCCAAGGAGTAAGCGTCTTTTAATTTCATGGCTGCAGTCACCATCTGTGGTGATTTTGGAGCCAAAAAAATAAAGTCTGACACTGTATCCACTGTTTCCCCATCTATCTCCCATGAAGTGATGGGACTGGATGCCATGATCTTCGTTTTCTGAATGTTGAGCTTTAAGCCAAATTTTTCGCTCTCCTCTTTCACTTTCATCAAAAGGCTTTTTAGCTCCTCTTCACTTTCTGCCATAAGGGTGGTGTCATCTGTATATCTGAGGTTATTGATATTTCTCCCAGCAATCTTGATTCAAGCTTGTGTTTCTTCCAGTCCAACGTTTCTCATGATGTACTCTGCATATAAGTTAAATAAGCAGGATGACAATATACAGCCTTGACGTACTCCTTTTCCTATTTGGAACTAGTCTGTTGTTCGATGTCCAGTTCTAACTGTTGCTTCCTGATCTGTATACAGATTTCTCAAAAGGCAGGTTAGGTGGTCTGGTATTTCCATCTCTTTCAGAATTTTCCACAGTTTACTGTGATCCGCACAGTCAAAGGCTTTGGCATAGTCAATAAAGCAGAAATAGATGTTTTTCTGGAACTCTCTTGCTTTTTCCATGATCCAGTGGGTGTTGGCAATTTGATCTCTGGTTCTTCTGTCTTTTCTAAAACCAGCTTGGCATCAGGGAGTTCACGGTTCATGTATTGCTCAAGCCTGGCTTGGAGAATTTTGAGCATGACTTTACTAGCATGTGAGATGAGTGCAATTGTGCAGTAGTTTGAGCATTCTTTTGCATTGCCTTTCTTTGGAATTGGAATGAAAACTGAGTTTTTCCAGTCCTGTGGCCACTGCTGAGTTTTCCAAATTTGCTGGCATATTGAGTGCAGCACTTTCACAGCATCATCAGTGTTGAATAATAAGCATCATACTAGCAAAAGATCCTCCCTGCCTTTATTCTCCCTTTAATATTTATATGACTATTTAAATCTTTGCTGGAGTAGAGCAACTTCAGTGTCTTTTCCTCCATTTCATTCTAAATCTTCAAATACCCTCAGAAAAGTAAGATTTTAGATGTGATCAAACATTTTTACCTTAACTTGAATGAGGGATTTATAAGATTGTGTTAAAAAATCAGTGTGGAACAGACTGGGTTTCAGGTTTTGAATATGTAAGGGAAGTAGAAAGAGAGACATCAGCATCTAATGGGGGAGAAATTGAGAGCAATCAAATGCAAATTTCATGTACCTCATAAGTTTGTCTAGAGTCTGTCCTATAATAGCCACTTATAGGAATGCAAAACTCCCAGTAGACATGCTTAGTTTAATCAACAAATTATTTTATTGTATGTCTTATGTGGTTTTGTGCTTCCATCATGGTGTTTATTTTTCCTTTTTAGTTACTTCTATTTGGAGCCAATCTATTTGAATGTTCATGTTTATTACTAAGAAGATATGGAATATGCAGTAGTTTATAAGTGATGACTCCCTCCAACAGACTTAGGTTTCAGAGGTTGGTTATTTATTAAGGCTGAATTATCTGATTGGTTGCATTTTCTTAACATTAATATATCAGTTATTCTCCAGAAACTGTGTGGGAAAAATATTCCTTCAGGTTGAACAAAGATCATTTTTCTATAAATCTTAAAAAAAAAAAGAAATTCAGAAGATCATCATTTCTAAATTATACACAGATATTGAGTGATCCATATCCTTGAATAATTCAGAATATAATTAATGTTACTTTCAGGGATGTAATGAAATGGATAGGAGTACCTTTCCTTATCAATATTAATACAAGCAATTAATAGAGAAAATTTGTTATAGTTACTTTTGAGATGTCAGAGTCAGAAAATAACCTTTGGGATATTTATGAGTAGAAAAATAAAGATATATGTCTTTTAAAACTTTTTATTTTATTTGAAGTATAGTTGATAAACAGTGTTGTGGTAGTTCCGGTGGATAGCAAAGGGACTCAGCCAAACGTATACATGTATCCTCTCCCTCAGACTCCTCTCCTGTCTAGGCTCCATATAACACTGAGCAGAGTTCCATGTGCTATAATGTAGGTCCTTGTTGGTGATCCATTTTAAACATAGCAGTGTGTACATATTGATCTCAAACTCCCTGACTATCCTTTTCCCTGTCTTTCACCTCTGGCAACTATAAGTTCATTCTCTAAGTCTATGAATCTGTTTCTGTTTTGTAAATAAGTTAATTTATGTCATTTCTTTTTAGATTCCTCATATAAGGGATGTCATATGATATTTCTCCTCTGTCTGACTTACTTCACTCAGTATGACACTCTCTAGGACCATCCATGTTGCTGCAAACGGCATTATTTCATTCTTTTCAACGGCTGAGTAATATTGCATTGTATATATACACCACATCTTCTTTACCCATTCTTCTGTGGATGAACATTTGGGTTGCTTCCATGTCTTTCTACTGTAAATAGTGCTACAGTGAACACTGGGATGCATGTATCCTTTTGGATCAGGTTTTGTTCTCTGTATATATGTCCAGGAGTGGGATTGCAGGGTCATATGGTGGCTCTATTTTTAGTTTTTAAATAAATCTCCATACTGTTTTCCATAGTGGCTGCACCAATTTATATTCCCACCAATAGAGTAGGAGCATTACCTTTTCTCCACACCTCTGGCATTTGTTGTTTGTGGATTTTTTTTTTTTTTTCATTATGGTCCTTCTGACTGGTGTGAGGTGATACCTCATTGTAGTTTTGATTTGCATTTCTCTAAAAATTAGTGATGTTGAACATCTTTTCATGTGCCTGTTGGCCATCTATATGTCTTCTTTGGAGAAATGTATATTTAGTTCTTCTGCCCATTTTTTTGACTGGGTTGTTTGTCTTGCTGATATTAAGTCTCATGAGCTGTTTGTAAATTTTGTAAACTTACCTCTTGTTGGGCACATCATTTGCAAAGATTTTCTCCCAATCTGTGGGTTGTCTTTTCATTGTTTCCTTTACTGTGCAAAAGCTTTTGAGTTTAATTAGGTCCCATTTGTTTATTTTTGTTTTTATTTCTATTATTCTGGGAGAATGACTAAAAAATATATTGCTGCAATTTATGTCAGAAGTGCTCTGCCTATGTTTTCCTCTAGCCTGGTCTCACGTTTAGGTATTTAATCCATTTTGAGCTTATTTGTATATCTCCCTATGTTTCTGAGGTTTATTAATTTGTGTTCCCAAACTGGGAAAGTCAACAGTTTATTGTCTATTTCTTTTTCCTATTCACACTCTGGAACTCACCAAGATGGACTTCTCTGCAGATTAAATCATAGCCAGAGGGTGACATGGGCCCTGAAGTGGGAAAACACAACACACTATGTTAGTATTACGTTGAAGCTAGGTAGGCCTGATGATCTCTATGTCATCTACATAAAAATGTCAGACTTTGGCAAAATTTAACTGCACAAGAAAAGAGGAAAACAGAACTCGTCCTTCTACATATATAATTTTATTAATCTAAAGCCTGTTATAATTCTTAGAATATTTTAATCTGAAAATGATTGGTAGACAAAATCATTGCCCTGATCATCATCACAAAGCCCAGCTATTCTGGAATGGCTGCACCTACACTCTAGATCTGTGAACTCCTTTAGTATTGCATTCATCTATAACAGAAAACCCAAATAAATCCAAGGGACTGAAATGTAACAGGGAGCAATTTTTCTCAGGTAAGAAGTTCAGAGGTAACCAGCTCAGAGCTGGTAGTTTGTCTCTAAGAAATGCCAGAGGGACCCAGGCATCAGCACCTTTACTGAGTAGTTCCCTTTTCAAATTTACAAAATTGCTTTCTAGTATAATATATTACATTCAGGAAAAAACTAGGACTAGTGAAAGGCAAACATAAATGTTGAGTGATTTGTCTTTTTTTATGAGGAAAACAATAGTTTTCTGTAAGCTCCAGTCAATGAAGTGCTTGTTATGTTATTTTGGTCAGGATTAGACCACAAAACTACTGATTATCAATAAACCTAGAAAATTAAATATGAAGGTGGATTCCTTCCTTTGGTGATAAAGGAAAGAGGAAGGTTGGGTACCAAAAGTAACATCTGCCACAGTCCTAGGTGCCCCTTGTGCCTGTGAAAACAAGAGTTTTCCCAGGGAAAGAGTAGAGGGGACTTTTAATTTTCAAAGCTTTGTTGAGAAATTTTGCTAAGACAGGGCAACAGGGAAAACTTTTGGGTGGCAAAAGTAATCAGTCATGGAAAAGGAGTTGGACAGGTCAATAAATATAACACTGGCAAGCAGACTTTGATGTATGAGGGAATAACAAATTCTACCTTCCTATAGTGCCATGCTAGGTACCGTGATAGGAAACAAATGCATCATTCAACAGACTCTTTAGCTTGGAATTACCATACATAACTGGTGCAGCCACTTTTCATTACTGATGACAGTCAGATAAGCTGAAACCAGTATATAATCAGTAAAGTCTATAATCTTCTCATGGGAGAAGATAGAAGGGTATTTTAAGTGAAGTAGCAATCATTAGCTACTATAACTGGCTCTGTCCTTCAGCTAGAGGTAATCATCATTTTAAAATAATGATGTTGGAATGATGGGTATATATGATTACAGTTGTCTCTGTGTACACACAGGGGATTGGTTCCCAGACCAGCGGCAGATATAAAAATCTTGTTCAGTCACACAGTTGTATCTGACTATTTGTGACACTATGGATTGCAGCACACCAGGCTTCCCTGTCCTTTGCCACCTCCCGGAGCTTGCTCAAACTCAAGTCCATTGAGTTGGTGATGCCATACAACCATCTCATCCTCTGTCATCGCCTTCTCATCCTGCCTTCAATCATTCCCAGCATCAGGGTCTTGTCCAATGAGTCAGCTCTTCCCATCAGGTGGTCAAAGTATTAGAGATTCAGCTTCAGCATCAGTCCTCCCAATGAATATTCAGGATTGATTTTCTTTAGGATTGACTGGTTAGATCTCCTTGCAGTCCAAGGGACTTTCAAGAGTTTTTTCTAACACCACAGTTCAAAAGCATCAGTTCTTCAGTGCTCAGCCTTCTTTATGGTCCAATTCTCACACCCATATGTGACTACTGGAAAAGCCATAGCTTTGACCAGATGGACCTCTGTCGGCAAAGTAATGTCTCTGCTTTTTAATACACTGTCTAGGTTTGTCATAGCTTTTCTTTCAAAAAACAAGTGTCTTTTAATTTCATGGCTGCATTCGCCATCTGCAGTGATTTTGGAGCCCAAGAAAATAAAGACTGTCATGGTTTCCATTGTTTTGCCATCTATTTGCCATAAAGTGATGGGACCAGATGCCATGATCTTAGTTTTTTGAATGTTGAGTTTCAAGCCAGCTTTTTCACTCTCCTCTTTCACTTTCATCAAGAGGCTCTTTAGTTCCTCTTTGCTCTCTTCCATAAGGGTTGATGTCATCTGCATATCTGAGGTTATTGATATTTCTCCCAGCAAACTTGATTCTAGCTTGTGCTTCATCCAGTCCAGCACTTCACATGGTGTACTCTGCATATAAGTTAAACAAGCAGAGTGACAACATATAGCCTTGATGTACTCCTTTTTGAATTTTGAACCAGTCTGTTGTTCAATGCATGATTCTAATTGTTGCTTCTTAACCTGCATAGAGATTTCTCAGAAGGCAGCTAAGGTGGTCTGGTATTTCCATCTCTTTAAGAATTGTCCAGTTTGTTTTGGTCCAGACAAAGGCTTTAGTGTAGTCAATGAAGCAGAAGTAAATTTTTTTTTTTTTAATTCTCTTACTTTTTCTATGATCCAAGGGATGTTGGCAATTTGATTTCTGATCCCTTGCCTTTTCTAAATCCAGCTTGAACATCTGGAAGTTCTCAGTTCATGTACTGTTGATGCCTAGCTTGAACAATTTTGAGCATTACTTTGCTAGTGAGTGAAATGAGTGCAACTATGAGTGCAATAATTTGAATATTCTCAGGCATTGTCCTTTTTTTAGGATTGGAATGAAAACTGACCTTTCCCAGTCCTGTGACCACTGCTGAGTTTGCTGGCATAGTGAGTGCAGCATTTTCACAGCATCATCTTTTAGGATTTGAAAGAGCTCAGCTGGAATTCTATCACCTCTACCAGCTTTGTTCATAGTGATGCTTCTTAAGCCCACCTTGATTTCACACTCCAAGGTGTCTGGCTCTAGGGGAGTGATCACAGCAGTGGTCAAGAATCCACAAGTCAACATGGGAGATGCAAGGATGCCCTCTTTAGTGTTCTTGCCTGGAAAATTCCATGGGCAGAGCAGCCTGGCAGGCTATAGTCCACCGGGTTGCAAAGAGTCAGATACGACTGAGCACAGCATATAGCTGAGAGCTTACTGATAGATATGAAAATGTTAAAGTTCTCTTTTTTCATATTTCTGAATCCCTATTCTTATATTGTTATTCTTTAATTACTTCCATTTTTACCTTTGTATTATTACAGCACAGTACTTAAATACTTTAAGTGGAAATTGCTATAGAACTGCTTTGGCTGTTGTGTCATATTTCAAATATTGCCATTGGTCAATATTATTTAGTAACTATCCCCTGTGTTTACACCCTGTATGGAAAAGATGAAGAAAATAAAATGCAATCTAAGGACACTCTTCCAACTTGTTGGTTACATTCCTCAGACTAAAGACTGGCTTAGGCTTTTCTTTCTGCATTCATCTCATCTGTTCAAGCTGCCATAACAAAGTGCCATAAACTGCATAGTTGACACAACATAAATTTACTGTCTTGCAGTTCTGGAGGCTACAAGTCATAAATCAGGTTGTCCACAGGTTTGGTTCCTTCTGAGGACTATGAGAGGAGGATCTGTTAAAGTCTCTCTCTCTTTGGCTTGTTGATGTCATCTTCTCCCATATTTCTGCATTTCATCTACCTTCTGTGCATGCCTCTCTCTGTACCTAAATTTCCCCTTTCCAGGATGTGAAAAGTCGACTCATTGGAAAAGACCCCGATGCTGGGAAAGACTGAAGGCAGGAAGAGAAGGGAATGAAAGAGGATGAGATGGCTGGATGGCACCACTGACTCAATGGACATGAGTTCAAGCAAGCTCTGGGAGATGGTGAAGGACAAGGAAGTCTGGTGTGCTGCAGTCCATGGGGTAGCAAAGAGTCAGACATGACTGTGTGACTGAAAACAACAAATAAGGACAACAGTCTTCTTGGATTAGGGGCATACCCTACTCCAGTGTGACCTCATCTTAACTAATTATATCTGCAAGGGCCCTATTTCCAAATAAGCCCACATTCTGAGGTAATGGAGATTAAGACTCAACATATGAATTTGGGAAGGTGAGCATATAGTTCAACTCACAACACCATCCTAGAAAATCTCGTTCTTTGAACTTTTGCATGAGTTCTCACTTTCCTGTTAGTGCCAAATTTCTTGACAGTAAATGTAATTATTAGATCCATGATGTTTACCAAAGCATGTTTACATGCAATTATCCCCTTCACCCCTTTTATCCTTGCAACCATACTCTGAGGTAATGCACAGGGAAAACTGGAATGTTTTCACATCTCCAATTAATAGGTGAAGTAACAAAGGCTTAGAGAATTTACACGACTAGATTGAAATCACTGGGAAGTGGGTAAGCCAGGGCACAGATCTATGCTTGCTGAACTCCAGGTTCTACAATATTTTTAATATGTACTGCCTCTACTCCTTCACCATTCATATACATCTTGATTTCAGATCTTTCAGTATTTTGGGTATTTTTCTGTCTCAGTTTTCAGTTCACATATTATTTCAAAATGTGTGGTCTATAATACTGCATCATTTAAAAAAAAAAAAGGAAAATTAACAGGAGTTTAAAAAAGGAAAGTTAACTGAAGTTTGAAAAAAAAATCTTAGGTAAGATTAACATCAGTTCAGGTAGCTTACTTTTAGGCCAGAAAGGATTATGATAAATTGCTTTACCATACAACCCATTATAAGTTGCTTAGCACACAACCTCCACACTCCTCTAATTCTTTCCAGGCATCTTAGACAAATAGCTTTTAATTGTATGGTCTATTAGAGGAGATGTTTAAAAAGTATTAATATTTATCTGTGTGTATTTTATATCATCATTAATACTAAGCCATTGTGACCTTCTTGCTCATACAAAAGAAAAAAAAAACTGAGTATTGAAAAAAATTGAGTTTGAAAAAGAAATTTATTCTCTATTTGTATGCCTGGAGAGAAGGTAGCCTTTGCAAAACCTTCAAGCTCATGAGTAATACTACAATTGCAAACAAACAATGAAAACATCAAATTGGCCTCCAAACATTAAGAAGTAGTGATTGGGAGGATAGAAGGCCAGATCAGACTTCTTTAAACACAGCTCAGATGATAAAGCATCTGCCTGCAATGTGGGAGACCTGGGTTTGATCCCTGGGTCAGGAATATTCCCCTGGAGAAGGAAATGACAACCCACTCCAGTACCCTTGCCTGGAAAATCCCATGGACAGAGGAGCCTGGTAGGCTACAGTCCATGGGGTCACAAAGAGTTGGATATGACTGAACAATTTCAATTTCACTTTTTTGATTATACTATTTTGAAAATCAAATATTAATGTACATTTTGGACCATTGACGTGTATTGGAGGATGACACTATGACAGCAGGAACTGTTTTAATTTTTACTATTGTATTCCCAATGTTTAACAGAGTACCTTGGACATACATGCCTGCTAAGTGGTTATCTCGTGTCCAAATCTTTGTGACTCAATGAACTGTAGCCCGCCAGGCTCATCTGTCCATGGGATCCTCCAGACAAGAATATTGGAAATAGCATTTATTTTAAAATATTTACTGATTGAATTGTTGTCGTTCAGTTGCTCAGTTGTGTCCAGCTCTTTGCGACCCCATGGACTTCGGCACACCAGGCATCCCTGTCAATCACCAACTCCCAGAGTTTACTCAAACTCATGTTCATTGAGTCAGTGATGCCATCTCATCCTCCATCACCCTCTTCTCCTTCTGCCTTCAATCTTTCCCAGCATCAGGGTCTTTTCAAATGAGTCAGCTCTTCGCATCAGCTGCTCAAAGTATTCGAGTTTCAGCTTCAACATCAGTCTTTCCAATGAGTAGTCAGGACTGATTTCCTTTAGGATGGACTGGTTGGATCTCATTGCAGTCCAAGGGACTCTCAAGTTCAAAATCATAAATTCTTCAGTGCTCAGCTTTCTTTATAGTCCAACTCTCACATCCATACATGACTACTGGAAAAACCATAGCCCTGACTGGATGGAACTTTGTTGGCAAAGTAATGTCTCTGCTTTTGAATATGCTGTCTAGGCTGGTCATAATTTTCCTTCCAAGGAGTAAGTGTCTTTTAATTTCATGGCTGCAATCACCATCTGCAGTGATTTTGGAGCCCCCCCCCCACCAAAAAAAAATAAAGTCAGCCACTATTTCCACTGTTTCCCCATCTATTTCCCATGAAGTGATAGGACCAGATGCCATGATCTTTGTTTTCTGAATGTTGAGCTTTAAGCCAACTTTTTCACTCTCCTCTTTCACTTTCATCAAGAGGCTCTTTAGTTCTTCTTCACTTTCTGCCATAAGGGTGGTGTCATCCCCATATGTGGGGTTATGATATTTCTCCCAGCAATCCTGATTCCCGCTTGTGCTTCAGCCAGCCCAGCATTTCACATGATGTAATCTGCGTGTAAGTTAAATTAGCAGAGTGACAATATACAGCCTTGACATACTTTCTTCCCAATTTAGAATCAGTTTGTTATTCCATGACCAGTTCTAACTGTTGCTTCTTGACCTGCATACAGGTTTCTCAGAAGGCAGTAAGGTGATCTGGTATTCCCACATCTTTCAGAATTTTCCACAGTTTGTTGTGACCCAAACAAAGGCTTTGGCATAGTCAATAAAGCAGAAGTAGATGTTTTTCTCGAATCCTCTTCCTTTTCCCATGATCCAACAGATGTTGGCAATTTGATCTCTGGTTCCTCTCCCTTTTCTAAATCAAGTTTGAGCATCTGAAAGATCTTGGTTCACATACTGTTGAAGCCTAGCTTGGAGAATTTTGAGCATTACTTTGCTACTGTGTGAAATGAGAATACTTGTGCAGTAGTTTGAAGATTCTCTGGCATTTCCTTTCTTTGGGATTGGAATGAAAACTGACCTTTCAACCTGGTGGCCACTGCTGAGTTTTTTAAATTTGCTGGCATATTGAGTGCAGCACTTTCATAGCATCATTTTTTAGGATTTGAAAGAGCTCACCTGGAATTTCATCACTTCCCAGCTTTGTTCATAGTGATGCTTCCTAAAGCCCACTTGACTTCATATTCCAGGATGTCTGGCTCTAGTTGAATGACCACACCATTGTGGTTATCTGATTCATGAAAATCTTTTTCGTACAGTTCTTCTGTGTATTCTTGCCACCTCTTTTAAATATCTTTTGCTTCTGTTAGGTCCATACTGTATTTGTCCTTAATCACGCCCAAATTTACCTTAAATGTTACCTTGGTATCTCTAATTCTTGAAGAGATTTCTAGTCTTTTCCATTCCATTGTTTTCCTCTATTTCTTTGCCTTGTTCACTTAGGAAGACTTTCTTATCTCTCCTTGCTATTCCTTGGAACTCTGCATTCAGGTGGGTATATCTTTCCTTTTCTCCTTTGTCTTTCACTTCTCTTCTTTTATCAGCTGTTTCTAAGGCCTCCTCTGACAACCACTTTGACTTTTTTTGCAATTCTTCTGGACGTTTTGATCACTGCCTTCTGTACAATGTTATGAACCTCTTTCCATAGTTCTTTAGGCACTCTATCAGATCTAATCCCTTGAACTATTTGTCACTTCTACTGAATATTATTAATGTAAATGTTATAAAAATTCTACTCAATAGAAGGTTTAAAAAGGCAAGTTTTATTTAAATCTGCCTGCCATGCAAATATCGAATTTATCCTCTTTTCCCAACTATTTAGAATTTTCCCTAAACATTTCACCCATTTACCTTGCAATCCATGCACTCATTAAATCTTTGATTCATCTGAAACAAAAGATTTTCTGTATAAACCAGGACAAGGTTATTAAAGATAAGTAAGAATGTACTTACATAAGTGATGGAAGTAAAGCAAAAAGACATATTTTAGCACAATAATGTGCTATATAATTTTTCAATATTTGCACATATGTCTGTGTTTGTATGTAAATATATGATATACATACTTATGTATATGACAGTGACAGTGTAAAATACCAAAATAGAGACAATAACATAGTGTTATAGGAGTTAAACAAAATAGGGAAAAAAATGCTTCCAACTGGAAGTATCAGTCATGGATCCTCATGTTTTCACTCAGTTGGTTCTTATTTAAATATTGCTACTGATTCAAATGAATGAACAGGTCAGTGTGAAAAATGCTGTTCAACCAAGATCTTTGCTTTTTTCCTTGGATAAGCTCCAGAGGGGGAAAAAATGATAAAATTGATCTGCTCCAGAAACATCAGCTGCAAAGCCGTAGGCATTCCTTGACCAATATAGCATTGAAGAGAAATAAGTTTAAGAAAGAAATATTATCTTTGCTACCACATTGCTAAATTGTACTAAACTCTCCAGGGCATTATGTCTAAAAATAATGGTTTGGTTGAATTTTAGTTTTTCATTTTTTTTGTTTAGTTTGTGTGTGTATATATATATATACTTGTGCATATTTATAGTTACATAATTAATATAATTATATATAATAATTATGTAATATATTATACATTATAAATCTTATTACCAATAAAATGTTTAGAACAACCAAGCTCAATTTGACACTAAAACAGTTCTATTTGAATATGACAATGTTAGACAACACACAAGAAAGTTAAAAGGCATAGTTATTTAAATTTTAACTTTGATCAAATGGCATCTTTTTGAGCATTATCTCTTTTGACCTTCATGAAAACATTGTGGAGATGTTATCATTGACCTGTGTTACAGGTGAAACATAGGCTGTGAGCGGTTAGATGACATCCCCAAGGTCACAAAACTGAATGCGGGTCATCAATCAATGTAGTTCCCACTACGTATGACTACACCATTCTTGAATGAATGGCCCATAACATGCTGAAGAACTTTTTGAGTCTTTTTGGTGGGATAAAGTAGCATGGAAAAGAAAGTCCCTTCAAAAATTATAGATGTGTAACATCCAAAGGTTTTCATTTATTTTAGTTTCCCAATTCCCATACCAGGGGTTTTCTTTTCAGTGTCTTCTACTCTAAATTTATCAGCAATTTCCTTTGGCTCCAGTATACATCTATTGTAAGTACTTTAGCCTGGGTTATCATCGTCTCTTACCTGCCTTCCTGTCTCCTGTTTATTCATGCTCATTTTTATGTAGGGTAAAATATGTGGAATTAAGTTCATAGAAAAATATAACTGATTTCTGTAAGCAAATTACTTTACAATTTTTCTTTTGAAGAAACTATATATTTATAAGAAACAAGGTATTCTCAGAATACTAAAGTCATGCAAATAAATATTGAATTAACAGGAACAGAATTAAAGGAGTTGATATATCTTCTAAATATCATGAAAGCATTATATAAGTTTGAACTTGATTCCCTTGGCTATGCTTAAAATTTTTCAACTGGAAAGATATGGCCCAGGTGATTAAATCTAATGGTATGACTTCTTTTTACTATATACAAATTTTACTCTGTAATTTTGATGAACAGACTTACAAGGCACTTCAAGATAGAGTGTGAGACACTAGGTTAGTATCCTTTCTATGGTTGTCTTATTCCCATAGCTTCTACTAAATGAAAAGACAGAAAAAATAAGGTTTACCCAGAACTTATCTGACAGCTGCTGCACAGATACTATTCTTGAGCACCATTGCTTCCTTGCATGTTAAATAAACAGTGTTCTCCTTAGGGATACAGTTAATCAATTATCTCAACCTGGTGAATTTCAGCAGAAGCAGTGTCTGTGTCAACAGTTATACATTGCTAGGAAATAAGAAATTAGACTATATGTTTTCCTCTGTTTCAACTTCCAGGTATTTCCCCATACTCTTCCTTCTTGCTGAAGAAGAGTGGAGTTGGTCAATCCCCACATCATTTCTAGACTGGAAATGAAACATGAAATGTTGCAAAACTCCTAAAATAGTCAGAGACATAAAGAAACCAGGTCTTCCCAGGTGGCTCAGTGCTAAAGAATCCACCTGCAATGCAGGAGAGTTCAATCCCTGGGTCAAGAAGATCCCCTGGAGTAGGAAATGGCAACCCACTCCAGTATTCTTTCCTGGGAAATCCCATGGACAGAGGAGCCTGGCAGGCTACAGTTTAAGGGGTTGCAAAAAAGGCGGACATGACTTAGCAACTAAACAAAAACATAAACCGAGGATAAGAGAAAGAGGATTTGATATCAGCAGATGAAATAAATTTTTCATTAAGTAGGAATCCTACTTCATAGAATTGACCTAGCCATTGTCATTGAGAAACAGGAAAACATTTTAGTTTATAAATTATATTGAAAGTACTAGGCTCTGAAATATATGTGAAATAAATCTAGGGTAGATGAATACTAGTTTGCTCTTAAAGTGTGATTGAGAGATTACAAAACTTGGCAAAAGCTATGATAAACCAGTGACAAGCAACTAAACCAGTGACAAACAACTAAATCAACAGTGTTGGTCTTTCAGAAAATAGTTTTGGGGACACTGGCATTTGAAATGTATTACAGCTGCCTGCAATAATTATTATCAAGCATATCCAGAGAGCCAGTGCCCCAGATTGTCAAGATTTAAAGCATTTTCTTCCCTAAGTAGAACAGAGGTGAATAAGGATCAGTATCTTTTTATTATTAACAAGTGGAGTTTCTCAGAAAATATCAGAAAAATATAATAAATAATAATGTGTTTTCTCCACTGCATCAAAGTGTATTTTTGGGGGTTGGTTCAGTTCAGTCGCTCAGTCATGTCCAACTCTGTGACCCCATGAATTGCAGCACACCAGGCCTCCCTGTCCATCACCAACTCCCGGAGTTCACTCAAACTTATGTCCATCGGGTCGGTAATGACATCCAGCCATCTCATTCTCTGTCATCCCCTTCTCCTCCTGCCCCCAATCCCTCCCAGCATCAGGGTCTTTTCCAATGAGTCAACTCTTCACATGAGGTGGCCAAAGTATTGGAGTTTCAGCTTTAGCATCAGGCCTTCCATTGAACACCCAGGACTGATCTCCTCTAGAATGGACTGGTTGGGCCTTCTTGCAGTCCAAGGGACTCTCAAAGTCTTCTGCATCACCACAGTTCAAAAGCATCAATTCTTCGGTGCTCAGCTTTCTTCATAGTCCAACTCTCACATCCATACATGACCACTGGAAAAACCATAGCCTTGACTAGATGGACCTTTGTTGTATGTAAAGAATAAAAACATAAAGGGATTTACAAATGTCAGGAATGAATATATATTGTTTCCTATCAAATAATAGCCAGAAGCTGATAAAAATTCTAAGCTAAGGAATAACTACATATTTCAAAACATTTAAATGCATATGAGATACAAATTTTAGATATCAATCAGCAGGTCTCAGATCAGAAAGGTTTTCCAATATGAGTAGATTAAATAATATCTCACAAATGAGGATTCTCATTGGAATAGTTTAATGTTCTTTCATATTACCCAGATTATCTATTTCCATCAGAACCAAGTCTACTTACTGTCTTTTCTATTATTATTTGTTTTCCTCAGATGTATGATATTCCTCAATTCTCCATTTCCACAAATTTATTCATTCAATAAGTGCTGATTGATTAATAATATCCCAATTATTTTTGTAGGTAGGTAAAGGATACTAGTAGAGAATTTTAAAAAAGATCCTTTCCCTCATTCAACTTACATTTGGAAGTGGTAGACAGAAAGTAAACAACAAACACACTAAATTAATTCCATAAGTATATAAAAAGATTATCAGAGCCACTGCAAAGAAAAATTAAAAGGAGATAAGAGAGATCATATTGTAGGGGGGAAGAGACAATTTAAAATAAGTTGATCATGATAGATACATTGAGAAATAACATTGATTAAAAATTCAGGATAGGAGAGGTCACTGAATATCTAAAGGCAATCACTGCAAACTAAAACAACAGCCAATGGAAAGGCCCAAAGAAGAGAGCATTACAGGTATGCTTAAGGAACAGCAAGAAATAGACAGTGGTCAATTCAGTTGGATCAAAGTAAGCAACATGGAGAGTCAGAGGGGATGAACTCAGGAAGGTAACAGAGGCTGGTTTTATATAATTTAGAAATATATATATATATATATATATATAGTATTATAATTATTATCTTTTACTTTAAGGGACATGGAGAGTCACTGTGAACTTCTGGGAAATGACATAATATATATTACATATTTTCACATATCGCTGTGATGAGACAAATTACATATGGGATATGAGAGGAAGAGTGGAGTAATTAAAGAATTCAAATTGTTTGGGATTTTTGGGTTTTGCTGGTGGATTCATTGAATAGTCTTGAGCACCTGGTAGAATGATTTAGAAGACTGGGATGGAAGAGGGTTCAGCTGTGGACATGTTCATTTTGAGATGTCCCATTACACACATTATTTAAGCAGTGGTTTATGAGAGTCTGGTGTTAAGGGGAGTTTTGTGCTGGAGATGTAAATGTGGGAAACATTAGCATGAAGAAAGCATGAATTTGTCAACATTAAATTATATACTGCTTCTATTCCCCTTAACCTAATAACGTAACAGAATTAAGTTATTGTTTTGCAATTTAATCGTTTAAAACTTCACAAACTGGAACAATTTATATCATGTGTAAATTTAAACAAATACATAAATATAGTTGCAATTAGTTGCTTAAAATTGGAGAAGGTAATGACAAACCACTCCAGTGTTCTTGCCTGGAGAATCCCAGGGATGGGGGAGTCTGGTGGGCTGCCGTCTATGGGGTCGCACAGAGTTGGACACGACTGAAGCAACTTAGCAGAAGCAGCAGTTGCTTAAAACATTTTAGATTCTATTTTTCCATTCTGTAGGGTACCTAGAATTGAAATCTACTAAATAGGGATATACTTCTCTTTAGCATTTATAAAGACAAAAAGAACAATTAGCAATGATAGTCATGTATTATTGTATCTAACTGGTGATTCCTGTGTCTATGATACATTATCTAAATAAGCTTCAACTATGAAAGTGGCACAGATTCAAAACTTAGGAATTATAAGTACTTTAAGCTTTGTGCGTTTCTTACAGATTGTGATTATGTTCATGCCCTGAAGAGTATTTTAGCTGAATTCATTTTTTATTCATTTTCTTAAACTGTCATAGTAAATTTTTCACTATATTTTTTAATATAGAGAGCTAATTAGTGAGCAACATCTGTATGAAAAAAATTCAAAACTAATTTTGATAATTTCCTCCTGGTCATTTTCAAGTGTTTGCTAATGTGCTTGCTTAGTCTTCCTGTTTTATTTGCTTTGTTTTGTTTGGCTTGCTTTGAGTTAGCTATAAATATTTTGCTAGTGTCAGCTAAGAATTAAAGAGAAGATAACAATAGGGAAAATCAATAAATTAATAATATTATTATTATTATTTTTTTAAATTTATTTATTTATTTTTAATTTTTACTTTACAATTCTGTATTGGTTTTGGTATAGATTGACATGAATCCACCACAGGTGTACATGCGTTCCCAAACATGAGCCCCCCTCCCGCCCCCCTCCCCACAACATCTCTCTGAGTCATCCCCGCGCGTTTAATAATTTAATAATTTAATAATATTATTAAAAACAGTAACAAGCTATTAGATGTTATGCAGATAAGTCAGAAAGAAATCGACTCTTCTGTATAGATGATGATGATGATAGCATCAACGCATCTTGAACAGTTCTGTTTCTCAAACTGTGTAATCTTCTTCAGCTAAGTCAACTAAAGGACTTGTTAAAATGCAGGTTCTCTAATGCTAATGTACCTATTAATGACAATATATGCAATCAAGGGAAAGATCTGTGCATCCTGGAAATCTATATTTTATTTCTTTTACATTTTGGAAAATACTGTTGGAATATTTTATGGTGTAAAAATATTTCCCTGTTAATTTATTTGGTTATCATAATACCTATATGAAACAGCTTGAGCAGATGCTATTATCTCCCAGGTTACAGATTCAAAAGAAACATGCTCAAAGAGATTAAGTAAATTTCTGACAAAGTAAAAACTTTAACACAGATGTTCTAGTCACTTGTAATGAACCAATTGAAAGAACAACAAAATGATGGTGCTTTAGTTAGATTTGATTTCTATCTCCCTCATTTATGAAGTGTGTGCCCTTAGAATGGATATTTAAACTATCTATTCCTCCATTTTATTAGTAAATTTCTTAGTCTGAGTTATGGTAAAGCCAATTTAGAGATGAGGATTCCTGTGCAAATGATCTATTAAGGAAATGTTACCGACAAATAAACAGTAAGTGCTGATGGAAGAAAGAGTAGAAAGTGGAAAAAGTCAAACAATGTTGTGATTGCAGAAACGTCCTAGAAGACATATGTATACCTACAGTTGATCCATATTGATGTATGGCAGAAACCAACACAATACTGTAATTATCCTTTAGTTAAAACTAAATAAATTAAGAAAAAAAGAGAAAAGTCCTAGCATCAGGCTGACACCCATTGGGAGCTCTGGAGTATAAATGACACCCTAGTTTGTCCTGACTCAAGAAAGCAAGCAGGGTGGACTCCTGCCCTAGTCATTGAGCATCCCAGAAAAGTTATAAAATCACAGTTTCTGGCAATCTGAGCACATGGCAAAGTAACTCCAGTTGCCCTTGGACAGTCCTCAAAGAAGAGTCACGGGTGCGGGCTGTTAGATGCAAGAGAACGCAGAAACAGGAAATACAGGTTATTTTAGGAAGAAAAAGCTATAGATTCTAGTACTAGTAAATACAGTTTACTAGTTATTAATCCTAAAGTTGAGCCACTTTATCTCACTCAAGTCTGTTTTATTTTTTTACCTTTCATATAAAAAGTTAACAGTAGCCTCTGCCCTGCATTCTTGTAATAGTGTTAATTAGATCAAAGAGAATAAAAATGCTGTTCAACACTTTATAAAAATATAAAGTGCTGTGCTGATGGAAGATTGTCTTTTATTTAAAATATTTTTTATTATTTAAGAGACATTTAGAAATCCTCTTTACTGAGGTTCATATGCTGAAAGGCCTTTGTTCTTTCTGGGAGCAAACTAAATAAGAATCTTCCAATATAGCTCTTCTCTGATTCTAATAATGTATATAGTCCATTGTTTATTATTTTACTTAAGACTATCATGTTTAAGCAACCTGAAGATCATTAAAAGCACACTCCTAACTAACACCAAGAGTCAGCATTTCATGATTCATCAGTTAAAGTTGAACCAAAGGAATTCTGCTGTTGCTGCTGCTCAGTCGCTTCAGTCATGTCTGATTCTGTGCGACCCCATAGACAGCAGCCTCCCATGCTCCTCCGTCCCTGGAATTCTCCAGGCAAGAGTACTGGAGTGGGTTGCCATTTCCTTCTCCAAAGGAATTCTGAGGTAATTCTATTTATATCACAGTGTTCTCCGTTTCAACTCTAAGTTTGGAAATTCTGTAGAAATTTTGAATTGTGGATTTCATAAATAGATAGGCTGCTTATGTTAAATTTTTTCTTGATCAAATTTAATAATAGCTAAAAAATAGGCCATACTGATATATGTCATTGGAGAAAGGAATATCTTCTAATGCAAGAATCTCCTGACAAGTTCTGGTAGAAGGTTATGGCAACAAGAGTTGAACACTACAGAATATTCCCAGATCTATTTAGAAGTATCATTCTCTACTTAAAACATGGAGATCTGTGTCCATGAGCGTGTTTCAAATTTATGAGCACAGAATGTAAATTGTTCAACGGTAATGGCACTTGAACCCAGGGTGCATTTTAGAATGCAACGTAATAGAGTCCATAAGTTGTGAAGGCTATCTTCATTGCACAGAACTGAGTGGTCTTTATTTTCCACATCACTATAGGAATTTGAAGGAGAATCACATTCACAAATATTTGGGCAAGATATCTCTCAGTAAGGTAGTAGTTTCAACCTAATTTGAAAGAATCAAAACCCAAACTTAGAAGTCAACCCTGATTATCATTCAGTATTATCAGGAAAAATAAATTTGTATTCATTATCTCATATGATCTTTTACCACATTTATTGGGACTACATGACCATTTGTCTCAAGATCACAATTTTTAGTTTTATAAGTGAAGTTGTATTGATTCCTTGGATAATGTTGGAAGCTCTGCTGTGAACATGCAGAGGGGCAAAGCCCAATTTGGAGCAAATATTCTCATGGGCATCTTAGTCAATGGCCTTCGTACTATCAGGAAGTCCTGACTATAGGAAATTGTTGACTTCAGGAACAGCCTAATTTCTTCCATCATATTCTTGGTTTTATATTTATTCATCTAAAACTAGAAATGAAAATTTAGCCTTAGTGAGTACAGAGGAATCTGAAAATCTTAGCCATCTACTGATTCAAAAACCTGTTTTTATATCTTTTTTTTCCTTCTGTAGAAGAAAGGCAATATGACCCATTTTATATCATAAGACTCTGTGACTGCTGCATTGAAAGTAACATGTACTTAATCTTGGACTTTGTTTACAGACCTAAAATTGGTTTTGAACCCAAACTTTACATTTGAAAATCTGCCAAGGTTACATTCAAATGCCACCTCCTTAATTAAGTCTCCTTAAGTTTCTTTGGCAGTTATTCATTTTCTAATGTGTTTTATTCCTGCATATTATGTACTATGAGAGCTTCCCTGGTGACTCAGTGGTAAAGAATCTGCCTGCCAATGCAGGAGACATGGGTTCGATTCCTGAGTCAGGAAGACCCCCGGGAGAAGGAAATGGCAACACACTATAGTATTCTTGCCTGAAAAATCCCATGGACAAGGGAGACTGGTGGGCTACAGTCTGTGGGGCTGCAAAGAGTTGGACATAAATTAGTGACTAAACAGCAGAAAAAAATTATGTATTATTCTTAGTATGATCATTGCTATTAAACTTCTTTGAGAAGTTTCCATACAATGTGTATTTTTGTATTCCTGTCCTTTGTCCCTTCCACAAAATGTTGTTCATTGTTATTGAGTTGAATATCGTTGTTCATTGTTATTGAATTCAATTGAATTGAATTGTTATTGAATAGAACAGAATTGAAGATAGAATTGGACTGGTGATACTTTCTCAGAACTTCATGAGTTCTTACATTTAATATTTAAGTGAGATTCTAAAGTCATTTCTTATGCTTGAACTGAAACCACCCTTATGCAGGACATCATATATGTTTGCTGTCTTCACAGGCAGACCTGCTGATTCAGCTCAAATTGCAAAAAGCTACTAAAGGAACCAAAGAGCCCTCCACATTTTAAGGAGTGCCTCTCTCTTCAGAAATTCTGTTTTGGTTTTGAGATTTTTTTTTTTTCAAGTGATGCCTGGAGATAATCTTTTTAGGTATCCCAGGAGTAGGCAGATGTTTAAGTGTTTTGTTTTGGTTTTTTGTTTGTACTATTAGATCAACACCTTCCACACATCATAGGCTGATGGAAGAAATTAGGCTATTCCTGAAGTCAACAATTTCCTATAGTCAGGACTTCCTTCCTTCATGCTAAGCCACTTTGATTTGTTCAGTGCATCCTATACCTTCTCTCAAACTGGCTTACGTAGGTATGACTCTCTCTTCCTGGAATACCACCATCCCCCAACCCTCCCTTTGTGTAGATGACCCCCATTAGTTTTCATGACTTAGCTCATGTACCGTCTTATCACCCCAGAAGCTTCCCTTCCTCACCCCTCCCAGTGAAGATCAGGGTACAATTCTTATTGCACCAGACACATACACCTAATCCAATGTTGCAATTTTCAAGGTACTTAATGATCTTATTTCTAGACTATAAGCTCCTTGAGAGGAAAAATCAATATATTAATACACACATACACACACATATAGCAAGCAAAATGCCTGAAAATTCATAGGCACTTAATCTTGAAGATGAATATTTGCCTTCATTTTCTAAGGAAAACTCTATGACATTAACTACATCAGCTAGATATTTTAGTCAGGGCTCCTGACTATGCATACAAACACTTTTTATATGCATTCGAGTAGGAAAAAAGCAACATATGATTCCAATGCCCAATGCCACCTGCCCCAGCAGATGGTAGATTTTGTTGCACCAGCTACACTAAAATTTCATCAGGTTTACCAAATCATACGATTAATTTTGTACCCAAATCATGCTCTTATAATGTGATGTTGACAGGATAGTAGCAGATGAATTGTCTACGAATTTCATGTTATTCACTAGTGTGGTATCTGACAAAAAGTTACCTTAATTAGTAACTATAGTTGTTATTTCAAATGACAGATCACTGTTATCTCATTTACCTACCTGGAGAAAATTTACGACTTGTTAACATAAATACAGACTATAAAATAAATTTCTGACCCATCTGATCCTGTCATAAAAGTGATTAATATGATCAAAGCAGAGCCACTTCAATTACCACAGGCATCTCTCACTACTCTCTATGGGAAGTGGTCAACAAGCACTGATTAAGGATTCAGATTAATTTCTGGACTACTGCTGAGAATTTTTATTTGTTGCAGACTCTTAAAAAAATGATTTAAGCTGTTTCTAGTAGTTTTCCAAAACTTGTGCCCTTACGTCTCAGATTAGTTATCTCTATCATGTAGATCTCCATTTAATGGTGTCATATAGACACTGTTTAACGTGGAGTTTGAATATAAGGAAAGATTGAACTGAAGTCTTATGTGTGTTGCCATTATTGCACTGTCAAGGATATTTTCAGTATGGAAGAATAGCACCAATTAAGAAGAGTGCTTTATTACAGAAAATAGTTGACTTAGAAGACTTATATGGTAAGGAGAAGTAAAAGTTAGAATAGAACTCTTTCAAAATATGTCTGAAAAAAATAACACTTTGTTTCGGATATCAATGGTGCACTTTTAAGATATGACAGGTAAATGCTGCTGAAAACTGGAATGACCAAATAGGAATATCTCTAGGCAAAAAGGAAGTTGCTAAACATGGTATAACAAGCTGCCTATCCACTCGAGTGACTCCTGATAGCTGACCATATTCTTTTTCCCAATTCCACTTAATTCTCTGCATTGTAGCTTTTGCATTCTCTGTGATATGTCCCTGGAACACTTGAAACTGTGCCTTTTGTGACACCTTCTGCTACTGATTTCTCTTATACTCATCTTAACCATGTTTCTTTCTCCATTCTTGCCTAACTCCAATATGATGGTGGGCGTACTTCTTTGATCTATTCACTTGAAGTTTCCACTAGTGCTTAGAGAATTTTCCAATGTTTGAAAATATTAGCCAGAAGTCAGATATTTTAAGTCAATTATCCTATGACTGACAGATCACCAAACCAAGAGTAATCTTTATATGAATAGCAAGATCATAGAAAAGGCAGCCACACAAAGGTACCTTAAGCAATGTGATATATCATCTTCAAAGTAAAAAAATAATAATAATTATCCAAATAATATCATCAATTTGGCTTAAACAAAACCATGGACTCATGAAGGATTTTTGAGAATATGTAAAAGACAATAAGTAAGAGAGCTTGTTTTAATAAACTCCAGTACTTTTCAGACTAATTGGATGATCTGACATTTTAAATTGAATGGGTATAGTTTGTATCTGAACAAAAATATCTCTTTTTTTCTGATGATTAACTCAGTATGGAAAGATAGGTGATCTAGGTTCTAAAATATTACTATTTTATAAATAGTAGCTTGATTTCATTATGTTAATTCAGTATTCAAATACCTGAAATAAATAGCACAGTTTCTGTGAAGTTCATCAACTTTATTCAGAAGTCCAGTGCAACAAACCCAGGAGGACTAGATAGTGGCATCATATCTGGGGCCCAAGAAAATGGAGTTTCAAACACTCAAGCAAAAATTAATGTTAAAAAAATAAGAAAGTTATTTTTATGATTAAAAGCCTTGAAGACATACTGAATTTTCACTAAACAATCAATAGGTTGTTCTCCTGGGCAGAGATCTTCCATTAAAATATGAATAAATTTGAAAGAAATCCAGCCCTTCTCCAACAAATCTCTTTGTTCTCTGAAGAACCATATATATGGGGGGAAAAGTGCCTGAACAAAATAGCTAAATAACAAAACTCTTAAAAATAAGGCAGATTGTAGTCATCTAAATCAAGTCCACAGAAATATTAAATACAGTCACACAGGAAGGTGTGTCCACCCTAGATGTTGAATGTAACTTGAAGGCACTGCTCTTCATATTTCTAAGGTGCTTATAAATACATTATGATGGTAAGGAGGGAATTATACAGAAGACTATTAGAACATGTCTTATATCTTATTACAAAGAAGTAACATTCAAGAAAGTATTCAAAAAGTTGCTCCTGCAAGAGCCAATAGTTCCAGAAAACTATACAATGAAAGCAATAGAATAATAGCAAATCCTATCAGTGACGAAGACAAATTACATCATAGACCATGTGACCAGAAAGTAAAGAACTCAAATCCAGTGACGGAAACTGAGATATACAGTAACTTATTGAAGATGGTCTTATTGTTACGTCTTAAAGAAGACTTTAGTCATTACTCAAGGTGATGCCTAGAGTTAGGCAGATATTTAGTAATCATTAATCCCTTATCATGAGAGGCATTTGCATTTTTATATTCATCTAATTCTCCCAACAGACTTCCCTGGAGGCTCAGATGGTAAAGAACCTGCCTGCCATACAGGAGACCTGGGTCAGTTCCTGGGTCAGGAAGATCTCCCAGAGAAAGGAATGCCTACCCACTGCAGTATTCTTGTCTGGAGAGTTCCATGGATAGAGTCTGGTAGGCTACAGTCCTTAGGGTCACAAAGAGGCAGACATGACTGAGTGGCTAACACGTTCACCTGTAATCCTCCCAACAACCCTGGGACAAAGTACTATTATTATCTCACTTTACAGATGAGAAAACGTGCTTAGAGAGGTCGAATAAACTGCTCAAGGTCACACAGATAGTAGAAAGTAATGCAGCCAAACTTCTAAGGCAAGCAGTGTGATAATGGCTTGTGCTCTTAACCATGATGATATTCTGTGATCCAGGAAGTGACCATGAATCAAGGGAGAGGGAATTTGAAAGTGGAGGACTCATTGTGCTATGCTTGGTTCACCAAACACAAGGAGACACAGAAGAATTTAAGAGAAAATGAAGGAACTCTGAGATTGTCTCTACACACCTTTAATACTTAAGGCATGGATGTGGAACCTCACAGTATAAAACAAACATTAATCAATATAAAATCTGGCCCCAGGTCCCCTGCATCTTAAGAGATACCTCAGAAGAACCATAGGATTCTGTATAGCAAGAACTGAAACTCTCTGCCATCAGACCCTCAGACATGGGAGAGATCTTCAAGGTAATTTCACCGTGGTTTGTACCTTAAGTTCACCTCACCATCCTAGGTGTTTCATATTTCTTAAGTGAAACAATGAGAAGGGCTGTGTTTGAGAGCATGCCAAATACCACCAACTATCTAATTCCAAAGTTGGGAGAATATCCCTCAGTTTCCACATGCATACAACAGGATGATAATCATACCTAACTTTCACGGTGAATGTAAGAATTAGAAATGGTGCACATAAAGTGCCCAGCACAAAGGAGATATCAGTAAAAGGCAGATGCTATCTTCATTTTCATTACTATTGGCATTTATTTCATAAAATGCAATGTATTGAACCGAAAATGCACTATATATTTTGCTCAGTTCTCTATGATGAGTGACCAAGTGTTATTTTTTCTTTTTCTGTATTCTATTGCTTTTAAGATGAATGTAAGAATTCAATTGAATTTCTGTAGGTGGGCATGGGCAAAAAGAGAGAGCTGAATATATTAAAGTAGAATCAATTTGACATCGGTTATCTCCCTTTGAGTTAGGAATACATTTTTATCATTGTGCTCAGTGATATAATCAGTTAGGGAACACTCTAATAACTCTAGTAGAAAAAAAAAAAAAAAGCAGGGATGTTTAGGAGAAAAAAATGCCACACCAGATTTGGAAGGCTCTAAGTTGTTTGGAGTAATAGTAGAGGTGCTCTTATACAGCAGATGTTGCTTCCTGAGCGGGTCCACCACTGGGATCACACCATGCCAGGGCATGGTTGGCAAACTGGTAGGATGGGTCAGCAGTGATCTTTGCAGGAAGATTTGGGAAGTCACCTAGAAGAGGAGTTATCCTCTGAAAAAAGGCAGTCTGGTATACACACTCAGCCTAGTAAGAATTAATGGGGAAAGGAAATATGAGCACATATGGAATTTTTTCCAAAGAGTTTTTTTTTAATTAAAATACAGTTAATTTACAGTTTTGTGTTGGTTTCAGGTATATAGCAAAGTGATTCAGTTGTTACTTTTCAGATTATAGTTCATTATAGGTTATTACAAGGCATGGATATAATTCCCTATGCTATACAGTGTATCATTTTTGCTTGTTGATGGTTTCCTTTGCTGTGAAAAGCTTTTAAGTTTGATTAGGGCTCATTTATTTATTTTTACCTTTATTTATATCACCTCGGGAGACTGATCTAAGAAAATATTGCTATAATTTATGTCAGGGAACGTTTTGTCTATGTTCTCTTCTGGAGTTTTATGGTGCCATGTCTTATATATAGGTCTTTAAACCATTTTGAGTTTATTTTTGCATATATAGCATGAAGGGATGTTTCTATTTTCATTGGTTTACATTGTCACTGTCCATCTTCCCCACATCGCTTGTTAAAGAGATTGCCTTTTCTCCACTGAATATTCTTGCTTGTGTTGTAGATTAATTGACCATAGGGTATGGGATTTGTTTCTAGGCATTCTATTCTGTTCCACTGATTTGTACATCTATTTTGTGCCAATAATACACTGTTTTGATTACCTTAGTTTTGTAATATGCTCTGAAAGGGTTATGCCTCCAGCTTTGTTCTTTTTCCTCAGATTGCTTTGACAATTCTGGCCCTTTTCTGGTTTCACATAAATTTTAGCATTGGTATAGTTCTGTGAAAGAAGTCATGCATATTTTGATAGGGATTGCATTAAATCTCTGGATTGCTTTGGATGGTATGGACATTTTAACAATATTAATTCTTTCAAACCAAAAGCGTGTGATACCTTTCCAGTTCTTTAAATCCAAAGGTTTGTATTTTTATATAATTCCAAATGAACTTTTTTCTCATTTTAATAGGAAGTGAAAAGAATATATGATAGTGCTGACAAAAATCTTTTCACTAAAATCTCCATAAACTCTTAGAATCACAAGAATAAGATTTTAGTTTTAAGTATTTTAATTAAGAAGTAAATATTCAATTTTGAACAGAGAAAGCCCATCTCTTCATTTCTGCATGAATACAGCATGGCTTTGTTTCACTAAAGCATTCACACCAAGTTTTGGCATCTCTAGAATCCTCTCCCCCAAACAGCTGTAAGAAGTAGCTATTGGTGGTGCCCAGGGAAGGTGGCTGAAATGGAAGAACTTAAAAAATCAAATGTTCTGTAGATGCTAAAAGAATTTGATCATGAAGATGAAGGATATGCCCTAAAGAATCAGGGAGACAATAAAGAATGTGTTTTAGGGAGGCAAAAAATACTTTTCAGTTCAGTTCAGTCACTCAGTTGTGTCCGACTCTTTATGACCCCATGAACCACAGCATGCCAGGCCTCCCTATCCATCATCAACTCTCGTAGTCCACCCAAACCCATGTCCATTGAGTCAGTGATGCCATTCAACCATCTTATCCTCTGGCACCCCCTTCTCGTCCTGCCCTCGATCTTTCCCAGCATCAGGGTCTTTGCAAATGAGTCAACTCTTCACATGAGGTGGCCAAAGTATTGGAGTTTCAGCTTCAACATCAGTCCTTCCAATAAACACCCAGGACTGATTTCCTTTAGAATGGACTGCTTGGATCTCCTTGGGGATTCTCAAGACTCTTCTCCAAGACCACAGTTCAAAAGCATCAATTCTTTGGCTCTCAGCTTTCTTCACAGTCCAACTCTCACATCCATACATGACTACTGAAAAAACCATAGCCTTGACTAGACAGACCTTTGTTGGCAAAGTAATGCCTCTGCTTTTTAATATGCTGTCTAGGTTGGTCAAAACTATCCTTCTGAGGAATAAGTGTCTTTTAATTTCATGGCTGCAATCACCATCTGCAGTGATTCTGGAGCCCCCCAAAATGAACTCAGCCTTTGTTTCCACAGTTTCCCCATCTATTTGCCATGAAGTGATGGGATCAGATCTTAGTTTTCTGAATGTTGAGCTTTAACCCAACGTTTTCACTCTCCTCTTTCACTTTCATCAAGACGCTTTTTAGTTCTTTTGCACTTTCTGCCATAAGGGTGGTGTCATCTGCATATCTGAGGTTATTGATGTTTCTCCCAGCAATCTTGATTCCAGCTTGTGTTTCTTCCAGCCCAGTATTTCTCATGATGTTCTCTGCATATAAGTTAAATAAACAGGGTGACAATATACAGCCTTGACGTACTCCTTTTCCTATTTGGTACCAGTTTGTTGTTCCATGTCCAGTTCTAACTGTTGCTTCCTGACCTACATACAGGTTTCTCAAGAGGCAAGTCAGGTGGTCTGGTATTCCCATCTCTTTCAGAATTTTCCACAGTTGATTGTGATCCACACAGTCAAAGGCTTTGGCATAGTCAATGAAGCAGAAATAGATGTTTTCCTGGAACTCTCTTGCTTTTTCCATGATCCAGCAGATGGTGGCAATTTGATCTCTGGTTCCTCTGCCTTTTCTAAAAGCTTGAACATCAGGAAGTTCATGGTTCATGCACTGCTTAAGCCTGGCTTGGAAAATTTTGAGCATTACTTTACTAGTGTGTGAGATGAGTGCAATTGTGTGGTAGTTTGAGCAATCTTTGGCATTGCCTTTGGGATTGGAATGAAAACTGACCTTTTCCAGTCCTGTGGCCAGTGCTGAGTTTTCCAAATATGCTGGCATATTGAGTGTAGCACTTTCACAGCATCATCTTTCAGGATTTGAAAGAGCTCAACTGGAATTCCACCACCTCCACTAGCTTTTTCATAGTGATGCTTTCTAAAGCCCACTTGGCTTCACATTCCAGGATGTCTGGCTCTAGGTGAGTGATCACACCATCATGATTATCTGGGTCATGAAGATTTTTTCTGTACAGTTCTTCTGTGTATTTCTGCCACCTCTTCTTAATATCTTCTGCTTCTGTTAGGTCCATCCCATTTCTGTCCTTTATTGAGCCCATCTTTGCATGAAATGTTCCCTTGGTATCTCTAATTTTCTTGAAGAGATCTCTAGTCTTTCCCATTTTATTATTTTCCTCTATTGCTTTGCATTGATCACTGAGGAAGGCTTTCTTATCTCTCCTTGCTATTCTTTGGAACTCTGCATTCAGATGCTTATATCTTTCCTTTTCTCCTTTGTTTTTTGCTTCTCTTCTTTTCACAGCTATTTGTAAGGCCTCCCCAGGAGCCATTTTGCCTTTTTGCATTTCTTTTCCATGGGGATGGTCTTGATCCCTGTCTCCTGTACAATGTGATGTACCTCCATCCATAGTTCTTCAGGCACTCTGTCTATCAGATCTAGTCCCTTAAATCTATTTCTCACTTCCACTGTATAAAAATAAGGGATTTTATTTAGGTCATACGTGAATCACCTAGTGGTTTTCCCCACTTTCTTCAATTTAAGTCTAACTTAGGCAATAAGGAGTTCATGATCTGAGGCACAGTCAGCTCCTGGTCTTCTACAGCTGCTGACTGTATAGAGCTTCTCCATCTTTGGCTGCAAAGAATATAATCAATCTGATTTCGGTGTTGGCCATCTGGTGATGTCCATGTGTAGAGTCTTCTCTTGTGTTGTTGGAAGAGGGTGTTTGTTATGACCAGTGCATTCTCTTGGCAAAACTCTATTAGTCTTTGCCCTGCTTCATTCTATACTCCAAGGCCAAATTTGCCTGTTACTCCAGGTGTTTCTTGACTTCCTACTTTTGCATTCCAGTCTCCTATAATGAAAAGGACATCTTTTGGGGGTGTTATTTCTAAAAGGTCTTGTAGGTCTTCATAGAACCATTCGACTTCAGCTTCTTCAGAGTTACTGGTCTGGGCATAGACTTGGATTACTGTACTTTAAGTGCCAATAAAACATGAGTTATGTGATTGGTTAGACATGCCACATATGGAGGTAAGTCTTATCAATAGATTTTCTGTTTCTAGGTTCTTCTGTTCTGGGGTCCAAGGTGTTCGTATACTTCTTAGAACTGAGGTGGAGCAGTGTAACATTTTGGAAGCTGTGCCATTTTGTGGTTCCACAGTGGGAAAACCTGTGCTCTCCTCAGAATGAATACAACAGTACGTTTCTTTTAGGTAGAATTTGAGTAGAGCCTTCCAGAAAGATCAGTGGTACTGCCATCTACCTGACATAAGGAAAACATGCAGAGCTGGTACCTTATTTTGATTTACAAAATTGCTCCTTCTTTTTCCAAAAGGTTGAATATAGCGATGAAAATATGCTTCTCAGCTTTCCTAGTGCAGAGACTGTAATTAACTGGCACCTGCTGACTCTCTCTGAAATCCTTCAATAAGCTGGTACCAAGGCTACACTTCTGACAGGCTATTCCCAGCCAGTAACTTAACATGGTGAAGGGTACTGAGACAGGCCCATTCCTGAGACATTCAGGACTATACTAATGGGTAACTTGACTTGAAGATTTCCCATCAACTTTGCCAATATTATCTTAAAACTCTGTCTAGTCTTAAGGCCTTTCCTGTCCCATATTCCTTCCTCCTCCACAAAAGTGAATGTATCTCACTGTTTGATGGCTTCCCCCACCCCAGTTCTGTAGTAATATAATTTACATGTGTTATTGTGGGCCCCTAAATGGGAAACCTTAAAAAAATGGGTTAGTTTTGCGGTCAAAACTAAAATGGCGCCTGGCGGAAGAGATAGGGGCGTGGTCTATGTTAAAGTTTTTGATTGGCTCTCTTGATTTCCATGCACGTAGACAGCATGTGATCACCACAGACTCCTGTTATAATGAAGGCATATTACAATTTGACCTTTAACGTGATTGGTGCAACTATGGCACATGATGATTTGACCTTTAACGTGATTGGTGCAACTATGGAAAGTCCCTTGCAAAACCCCCCTGCTTGCCTATATAAACCAAGAGTTTGTGGCAATAAAGCGGAACTGCTCAGATGGAACCCCTGTCGCGTCTGATTTTCTCTTGCTCGCCGAGGGGCTGGGTTGGTGGACAGCAGGCTCACCTCTCCTTGGGACCCCTCGGCTTTGCTGAGGGAAGTTCCACTGCCTCTCTCTTTCTGTGGAGCGCCCCCTGAATGTTATTGTAAAGGTGTAAGGTGTGGCATAATAGACTGACATATATACTGTGAAGTGATTATTACAGAGGTTTGGCTAGTATCCATTATCTCATATAGATCCAATAAAAGATAAAGGAAAAAAAATTCCTTGTGATGAGAAATCTTAGAACTTACTCTTTCAACTATTTTCATACATACAGTATTAACTATAGTTTTCATGCTATTCAGTGATTCAATCTCCTTTCTACTAACTGATCAATTTAGACTTTCTATTTCTTCCTGATTCAATCTTAGTTTATATGTTTCTAAGAGGTTTTCCATTTCTTCTAGGTTGCCCTATTTGTTGGTGTATAATTGTTCATAGAAGCACCTCTTGTGATTAATTTATTTCTGTAGTATCAGATTTGATGGCTCCTTTTTCACTCATACTTTTGATTTGGGCCACCTTTTATGAGCTTGGTTAATCTACCCATAGATTTGTCCATTTCATTTATCTTAGAGCCTACTTTTAGTTTGGTTAGTCTTTTCTGTTGTTTTCCTCTTCTCTCTTTCTGCACTAATCTTTACTCCAGTCATACCATGGAGATATTATATGTTTGTTTCCAAACCATTGCAATATAGCAAATATTGCATAAAGCAAGTCAAGTAGGATTTTTTTGTGTGGTTTCCAAATACATGTTTTTACACTATATACATATATTACTTATAAGTGCTATGTTTACACTGTAGTCTATTAAGTGTATAATAGCATTATGACTTAAAAAACAATGTACATACCTTTAATTTAAAAAATAATAATAATACTGTTGGTAAAAGGGTACAATAGACTTGATCCATGCAAGATTGCAACAAAGCTTTCATTTGTAAAATATGCAGTATCTGCAAAGCATAATATAACAACAGTATTACAACACATTTTGCTTGTACTTCCTTCTTTCTGCTAAATTTGAGCTTGTTTTCTATTTCCTTGAGATACAGAGTTAAATTGAGATCTTTCTTCTTTCTTATTGTGTTTATTGCTAAGAACTTACTCTTAGAACTGCTTTTTCTGAGTCCCATATGTTTTGGTATGTAATATTTTCATCTTCACATCTCTAGTACTTTATTTCTCTGTTAATTTCTTCTTTTGTCCATTGGTTGCTCAGGAGAGTATTGTTTAATACTGCTGCTCCTGCTGCTAACTCGCTTCAATCGTGTCCGACTCTGTGTGACCCCATAGACAGCAGCCCACCAGGCTCTCCCGTCCCTGGAATTCTCCAGGCAAGAACACTGGAGTGGGTTGCCATTTCCTTCTCCAATGCATGAAAGTGAAAAGTGAAAGTGAAGTCGCTCAGTCGTGTCTGACTCTTAGTGACCCCATGGACTGCAGCCTACCAGGCTCCTCTGTCCATAGGATTTTCCAGGCGAGAGTACTGGAGTGGGGTGCCATTGCCTTCTCCGATTGTTTAACACTAGGCATTCATAAATTTTAGTTTTCTTCTGATTGATTTCTAGAGTTTCTCTGACCATTGTGGTCAGAGAAGATACTTGGTTATGATTTCAGTCTTCTTGAAATTGCTAAGAATCGTTTTGTGGTCTATCCGAGAAAATGTTTACGTGTACTTATTAAGAATGCATGGTTTGCTGTTGTCTAATAGAATGATCTATATATGTCTGTTGGGTACAAATAGTTTGTGGTATTGTTAATATCCATTGTCTCCTTATTGATTGATTCTTAGTCTGAATGATCTATTATTGACAGTGGAGTACGAACTTTCCAACCACTATTATATTGCAGTTTATTTGTCCTTTGAGTGTCTCTGTTAGTTTTGCTTTATGTGTGTAGTTGCTCCAATCTTGGGTTCATAAATAGTTACAACTGTTATATCCTCTTAATGCATTGACCCCTTTATCATTATATAATGCCTTTGTCTGTTTTTTTTTACCATGCTTAAAGTCTGTTTTCTGTATGAATATACTTGTCCTGCTTTTTCTTCGGTGACCATTTACTGAACTATGCTTTTCTGTCCCTTTACTCTCAATCTTTGTTTATCTTTAAGGCTAAAGTAATTCGTTCACAGGAAGCATATTGTTGGATTTAGTTTTTATATCCATTCAGTCACTCCATGTGTTTTGATTTGGGAATTTAATCTATTAGGTTGGCCAAAAAGTTCATTCCAGTTTTTCTATAATATGGCAAAATCCAAATGAATTTTTTTAGCCCCGCCCCCATATTTATATTTAAAGTAGTTATTGGTAGAAACTCACTATTGCCATTTTGTTAGTTATTTTCTGGTTGTTTTGAAGATCCATTGTCCTTTTTAATGTGGCTGTCTTTTTCACTTGTTTGGTATTTGATAGTATGAGTATGCTTTGACTTTTATATCAATTTATTTTGTACATTTACTACAGGTTTTTCCTTTGCATAAAGTTTACATAAAATATAACACTCTGGTTTAAACTGATAACTTCAACAGAATTCCTAAGGCTTGCACTATTATTTCTCCTTCCCTTAACATTTTAGGTTTTCAGTGTTTTAATTTACATATCTTTTGTATTTATAACTGATAACAGATTATTATATTATTATTATATTTGGTTTTTAACTTTTAAGTTAGAATTTTAAGTGAATTACGCACCACCACTACCTCATTACAGAATGTAGTTTTGACTATATATTTACCCCATCCAGTGAGTTTTACACTCCCTTTTCATGTTTTTATGATGTTAACCAGTGTCTCTTTATTTCCATTCAGAGCACTGACTTTGGCATTTTCTGTAAGTCAGGTCTGGTGGGGGTGGTTTAGTTGCCAGTATGATCTTGCCACCTTATGGACTGTAGCCCACCAGGCTTGCCTGTCCATGAGATTTCCCAGGCACAAGTACTAAAGTGGGTTACCATTTCCTTTTCCAGGGGATCTTCCCAATCCAATCGTGTTTGACTATTAATGAGCCCATGGACTAAAACATGTCAGGCTTCCCTGTCAGTCACAAAGCAAGCCTATGCCCTGCTTCATTCTCCAAGGCCAAACTCTTGGAGCTTACTCAAACTCAGATCCATCGAGTCAGTGATGTGATCCAACCATCTCATCCTCTGTCGTCCCCTTCTCCTCCCACCTTCAATCTTTCCTAGCAATCAGGGGTTTTCCCAATGAATCAACTCTTTGCATCAGGTGGCCAAAGTATTAGAGTTTCAGCTCCAGCATCAGCCCTTCAAATTAATATTCAGGACTAATTTCCTTTAGGTTTGACTGGTTGGATCTCCTTGTAGTTCAAGGGACTCACAAGAGTCTTCTCCAATACCACAGTTCAAAAGCATCAATTCTTCAGCATTCAGCTTTCTTTATGGTCCAACTCTCACATCTATATATGACTACTGGAAAAACCAAAGCTTTGACTAGATGAACCTTTCTTGGTAAAGTAATTTCTCTGCTTTTTAATATGCTGTCTAGGTTGGTCATAACTTTTCTTCCAAGGAGCAAGCATCTTTTAATTTCATGGCTGCAGTCACCATCTGCAGTGACTCTGGAGCTGAAGAAAAGAAACTCTGTCATTGTTTCCATTGTTTTCCCATCTATTTGCCATGAAGTGATGGGACCAGATGCCATGATCTCAGTTTTTTTAATGTTGAGCTTTAAGCCAGCGTTTTCACTCTCCTCTTTCACATTCATAAAGAAGCTCTTTATTTCCTCTTCACTTTCTGCCATAAGGGTGGTGTCATCTGCATATCTGAGGTTATTGATATTTCTCCTGGCAATCTTGATTGCAGCTTGTGCTTCATCCAATCTGGCATTTCACATGATGTATTCTGTGTATAAGTTAAATAAGCAAGGTGACAATACACAGTCTTGATGTACCCCTTTCCCAATTTGGAACCAGTCCATTGTTCCATGTCTGGTTCTAACCATTGCTTCTTGACCTGCATACAGATTTCTCAGGAGGCAGGTAAGGTGGTCTGAAATTCCCATCTCTTTAAGAATTTTTCACAGTTTGTTGTGCTCCATGCAGTTAAAGTGTTTAGTGTAGTCAATGAAGAAGTAGATGTATTTCTGGAATTCTCTTGCTTTTTCTATGATCTAAGTGATGTTGGCAATTTTACCTCTGGTCCCTCTGCCTTTTCTTAATCCAGCTTGAACATCTGGAAGTTCATGGTTCATGTACTTTTGACACCTGGCTTGGAGAATTTTGAGCATTACTTTACTAGTGTGTGAGATGAGTGCAATTGTGCAGTAGTTTGAGCATTCTTTGGCATTGCCTTTCTTTGAGATTGGAATGAAAACTGACATTTTCCAGTCCTGTGGCCACCGCTGAGTTTTCCAAATTTGCTGACATATTGAGTGCAACACTTTCACAGCATCATCTTTTAGGATTTGAAATAGCATAATTGGAATTCTATCACCTCCACTAGCTTTGTTCATAGTGATGCTTCCTAAGGCCCACTTGACTTTGCATTCCAGGATGTCTGGCTCAAGATGAGTGATCAGACCATCATGATTATCTGGGTCGTGAAGATCTTTTTTGTACAGTTCTTCTGTGTATTCCTCCCATCTCTTCTTAATATCTTCTGCTTCTGTTAGGTCCATCCTATTTCCATCCTTTACTGTGCCCATCTTTGCATGAAATATTCCCTTGGTATCTCTAATTTTCTTGAAGAGATCTCTAGTCTTTCCCATTCTGTTGTTTTCCTCTATTTCTTTGCATTGATCGCTGAGGAAGGCTTTCTTATCTCTCCTTGCTATTCTTTGGAACTCTGCATTCAAATGGGTATATCTTTCCGTTGCCTTTCACTTCTCTTCTATTCAGAGCTATTTGCAAGGCCTCCTCAGACCACCATTTTGCCTTTTTGCATTTTTTTTCCTTGGGGATGGTCTTGATCCGTGCCTCCTGTACAATGTCATGAACCTCCATCCATAGTTCTTCAGGCACTCTGTCCATCAGATCTAATCCCTTGAATCTGTTTCTCACTTCCAATGTATAATCATAAGGGATTTGATTTAGGTCATACCTTAATGGTCTAGTGGTTTTCCCTACTTTCTTCAATTTAAGTCTGAATCTGGCAATAATGAGTTCATGGTCTGTGCCACAGTCAGCTCCTGGTCTTTTTTTGCTGACTGTATAGAACTTCTCCATCTTTGGCTGCAAAGAATATAATCAATCTGATTTCACTATTGACTACCTGGTGATGTCCATGTGTAGAGTCTTCTCTTGTGTTGTTGCAAGAGAGTGTTTGGTATGACCAGTGCATTCTTTTGGCAAAATTCTATTAGCCTTTGCCCTGCTTCATTCTCCAAGGCCAAATTTGCTGTTACTCCAGGTATTTCTTGACATTCTACTTTTGCATTCCAGTCCCCTATAATGAAAACTATATTTTTTGTGTGTTTTAATTCTAGAAGGTCTTGTAAGTCTTCATAGAACCATTCAACTTCAGCTTCTTCAGCATTACTGGTTGGGACATAGACTTGGATTACTGTGATAGTGAAAGGTTTGTCTTGGAAATGAACAGAGATCATTCTGTCGTTTTGGGGATTGCATCCAAGTACTGCATTTTGGACTCTTGTTGACTACGATGGCTACCCCATTTCTTCTAAGGGATTCTAGCCCACAGTAGTAGAAATAATGGTCATCTGAGTTAAATTCACCCATTCCAGTCCATTTTAATTTGCTGATTCCTAAAATGTCAATGTTCACTCTTGCCATCTCCTATTTGACCACTTTCAATTTACCTGGACCTAACATTCTAGGTTACTATACAATATTGCTCTTTACAGCATCAGACTTTGCTTCTATCACCAGTCACATCCACAACTTGGTGGTGTTTTTGCTTTGGCTCTGTCTCTCTTCATTATTTCTGGAGTTATTTCTCCACTCTTCTCCCGTATTGTCTTGGGCACCTACCGACCTGGGGAGTTCATCTTTCAGTGTCCTATCTTTTTGCCTTTTCATACTGTTCATGGGTTTCTCAAGGAATGAATATTGAAGTGGTTTGCTATTCCCTTCTCCAGTGTACCACATTTTTTCAGAACTCTCCACCATGACCCATCCATCTTTGGTGATCCTACACAGCATGGCTCATAGTTTCATTGAGTTAGACAAGCCTGTGGTCCTTATGATCAGATTTGTTAGTTTTCTGTGATCATGGTTTTCTGTATGCCCTCTGATGGAGAAGGATAAGAGCCTTATGGAAGCTTCCTGATGGGACAGACTGACTGAGGAGGAAACTGGGTCTTGTGTTTCTGATGGGCCACAGTAAATCTTTATCCAATTTTCTGTTGATGGTTGGGGCTGTGTTCCCTCCCTGTTATTTATCTGGGGCCAAACTATTATGGAGGTAATGAAGATAATGGCAACCTTCTTCAAAAGGTCCCATGCATACACTGCTAAACTCAGTGCCCCCAACCCTGCAGCAGGCAACCACCAACCCATGCCTCTGCTGGTGATTCCTGGACACTCACAGGCAAGTCTGGGTCAGTCTCTTGTGGGTTCACTGCTCCTTTCTCCTGGGTCCTGGTGTGCATAAGGTTCTGTTTGTGCCCTCCAAGAGTCTGTTTCCCCAGTCCTGTGTAAGTTCTGGTGTCTCTACGGTGGGGTTAATGGTGACCTCCTCCAAGAGGGCTTATGCCATACCCAGGTCCACTGCTTACCCTTACCTCCACAGGGGACACTAAAACATAATTCTGTCTTGGTCTCTGTGGGGTCTCTGGGTCCTGCTGTGCACAAGGTTTGTTTGAGCCCTCTGAGTGTCTCTGGCAGGTATGGGGTTTGATTCTAAATGTGATTTTGCCCCTCCTACAATCTTGCTGGGGCTTCTCCTTTGCCCTTGGATGTAGGGTATCTCCTCAAAGTTGCTCCAGCACTGCACAGCTGCCACTCCAACGCTGCACAACCACCTCGTGGTTCTTGGAGGTCACTAAATATTTTAAAGAATTATTATGAATTCTCTGGTAACTCATAGATCTTTATTATTTAGTATCAGTTATTAGAGCTTTATTATTAAATAGCTTCCTTTGGTGTTCTCATAATTACTTCATTTTTTCATGATCCTTGATTTCCTTACCTTGGTTCCTCTGACTGGATAATTTCAAATATTCCTATCTTCCATGTTGCTGATCTTGCCTATTAATGGTCTGAGACTGCTTTTGAAGCTCTCTAGTGAATTCTTCTGTTCAGTTATTATATTTTTTAGCTGTAGAATTTCTGTTGTTGTTGTTGTTTGATGGTTTAAATTTGTTAATTTTTTTCACCCATTATTTTCCTAATTTCATTTAGTTGTCTATGTGTTCCTGGAGTTCACTAAATATTTTAAAGAATTATTCTGAATTATCTGATAGTTCATAGCTCTTTAGTATCAGTTATTAGAGATTTATTATTAACTAGTTTCCTTTGACACTGTCATAATTACTTCATTCTTTTCCATGATCCTTGATATCTGTGCCTCTGAATAAGTTTTCTTTTCTAGACTTTGTAGGTTCACTTTGGCAGAGATAGTTCTTCACCTGTAACTTCAGCTGAGGGTCCTGGACATGTCTGCTGGCAACATCCTTGGGCAACTTATGGTTTTATTTAGTTCAGTCGCTCAGTCATGTCTGACTCTTTGCAACCCCATGAATCACAGCACACAGGCCTCCCTGTCCATCACCAACCCTCGGAGTTCACCCAAACTCATGTGCATCGAGTTGGTGATGCCATCCAGCCATCTCATCCTCTGTCACCCCCTTCTCCTCCTGCCCCCAATCCCTCCCAGTATCAGGGTTTTTTCCAATGAGTCAACTCTTTGCATGAGGTGGCCAAAGTATTGGAGTTTCAGCCTCAGCATCAGTCCTTCCAATGAACACCCAGGAATAGTCTCCTTTAGGAGGGACTGTTTGGATCTCTTTGCAGTCCAAGGGACTTACAAGAGTCTTCTCCAGCACCACAGTTCCAAAGCACCAATTCTTCAGTGCTCAGCTTTCTTCACAGTCCAACTCTCACATCCATACATGACCACTGGAAAAACCATTAGGTTCTATTTTTGAGCAAAGTAACTGTTCAGGCTCTGAGATTGTGGGTAGGGTGGTATGCCACTGGCTGAGAACAGCTTGATAGAACTGCTGGCTTGGTTCCCTGCAGTCCCTGTGACTGTTGGCTTTGTAGTTGCCTAGATTCTCTGGCCAGGCATATTAAACAGTGGGGACTGGGTACTATACTTGGCAGTAGATAGGGCTATGAGTAGCTTCCCAGCCCTGACAGGGCAGCAGGAATGGGACCCAGGGCTTGCACAACTCACTGTTTTGTATCTTGAATCAGGTGAGAGTGTGCACTGAATATCCTGTCAGATGAGCCACTGGTTTTGCTTTGCAGACAGGGAAAGCTGTGGCTGTGCTACTTGCCACTGTTACCAGTGTTGTTTAATGGGCTACACAGCTCCCCATGTGTTCTTGTAAGTTTCCAAGTCAGGTGGTCTGAAGGCTATATTCAGCAATAAGTAGGGTTACAAATTCATTACCCTGTCGGGGTACAGTAGGAAAAGCAGCTTCAAGGCTGCTGAATTCTCTTTCCAACCTTAACTCTCAAGCCAATCCATGCCCCAAGTTCCTTGGTTAAACAGGGCCACTGGCTTTGCTCTGGGGGCCCATGCTCTGCAATGAGCAGGGCTGACTCTAGCTCTGGCCTGGCTGGAATGAGAAGGGCCTACTTCTGGCAACTCCAAAATTTTTCAAAAGGCTTTTTGGTTGGGAGGGGCTAGGAGGTATGATTTGCAGTTGATGGAGGAGGTAGGAATTAACATCCCTACCTGGCTATAGCAAGGGAACCCTCCATACCGGGTACTGCCTTTGTCCTGAGGGCCAACAGCTCTGTTCACCTGCTTCTCCACTTAACAGTTGCTGTGTAGCTTCCAGGTATTCTCACCAGTCCTTCCTGTCAGAAGAGGGCTCAGCACCATGCTCTACAGCAATCGGAGCTATGACTCAGGCTCCTGCCAGGCTGTAGACAGACCAGGCTCTACAGCCAGCGGAACTCCTTGTTTGGGCACCTGAATTAAGCAGTCCTTGCCTTTCCAAGTTCCCTGGTCAGACTCTGCCCTGACTTGACTCTACAGATGAGCAAAACCCCTTATTGGGGCAACTACTTGAGCCCTGCAGGTAGTAATGGGGCTGGTTGCTGAAAGCTCTCCTCTTCTCTCAGTGTCAGTCAGGTTCCTGGTGGCTGAGTCCCACAGATTCCCTTGTGGAATTCCCCTGGGTTACCCCCATGCAGTGAAATGCAGTGAAACCAGAGTAAAGACTCCAGCACAGCAATCCACCATGCTGTAAGAGCCTGATGTCACCCTGGGCTCTCTTTGCTACAGAGGAAATGTAGGCTCAGAGGAAACCTCTTGGTGTGCTGCTATGCTGACCTAGGGAAGGAGTCATGAGGTCATTATGTAGCCATTCCTCTTACCTTTCTAATGCAGTCTGTCTTGGTCCCTATGGTGCAGAGAGTTGCTTCAGCTTCAAGTTCTAGGATTATTTTAATGGTGTCTTGTTCATGAATAGTTGTTCGTTGCTGTTCTTATGAGGGAGAGCAAAATCGGGAATGCCCAAGGTTACCATCTTGGTGATATTACTCTTCATGGCTTTTCTGATATGTGGTTCCCTCTCCTTTTCTAACCAGAGGCCTTTTCCTTAATAAAGCTCTTGCATGTTTAATCCCATCTTGGTGTCTGCTGCTTAGAGAATCCAGCCAACCTAATGAACAAAGTGAAAACATTTTCAATAATTGCTTTTGTATAACTGGAAAGCAAGTAGAAATTTCATGACCAAAACATATCCATGGTGGAGTGCAATGTAACTAAACCCTAGGTTCTGTGCTACCTGTTTTCTCATCTGCAGCAAATGAGTTCAGATCCTCTTCAGATTTCATTCATGGTTGTAGCACATACTTCCATTCTAAACACATCTATTATCTTTTCACTTTTTTGTTTTGAAGCTTTCTTGAAGCTGTGGTGACTACTCAGGTAATTGGCAGATACAGTATGGATAGTCTGGGGAGTTCCCTGGGGAAATATTCAGTAGACACATGTCCCAGCCCTTATTCTTTAGATAGATCATTCTGGAAGTCTTCTCTGAGCTTCTCAGAGATCCCTGCAGAATTGACCCTGTACTTCCTAGAGCAGCAAACATCAGCGACATAATTACTTTTGGCTTTCTTCCTTCCTTGTCCCACTCTCTTCCATTCTTTCCTCCTGATTTCTGGGATAACTTCCAAGTATACTACCTGCACCAAAGCCCTTATCTCAGGCTCCACTTTGAGAGAACTCCAAGGTAAGATATCATGTCTTGAAAATGGTGACATGAATTTTTAAGATGATTTACTTCTCTCATGAACATTACACCAAATGTTAATATGGTATATATGGCACTTAGTAATTTGGTCCCTTGGCTGCTCTAATCACTCACAATTCTTCTGCGTACACTGTGTCTCAGCCATCTCAAACAACATATCATTCTGTTGATAAGGAAAGTGTTTTGTTACCCCCAACACTATGCCTTTCATATGCTAGTTTTTTTTCTCCATCAACCTGAGGAAAATAGAAAAGTTCATTTACCAGTACTGACTCTTTAGTTACTCACCTGGGCAAATTAGCAATAGATATAGAGAACTTTGCAATAGCACATATCACACTGCATTGTCATTTTAGTTCATATGCCTGACTTCCTTACTGGAAGAGAAGATAAGGACAAAAACCTTGTCTTCTAGAGTGGCTTCACACTGTACAGGACTTAGAAGTTTCTCAAATATTTTTTCCCCACAAATGAGCAATGAACTTAAGAAAATAATATTTATAACACAACAAGATATGATACAGAGATAGAATAAATGTGAAGACTTTAACAGTAACTATCTTGTTCTGGATATGATGTAGTATCATACAATAATAATTACTTTTCCTTACTAACTGAGCTTTTTAATAGCTAATAGCTACATTTTATACCATAATTAAAGCAAATGTTAAATTTATCTAGTAGAGGAAATGGTTTTATCCTGGAAATTCTCTTCCCTGTGTAATCTGACCAGAGAATCTAATTTTTAAATAGTTTTTAAATGAAAAGGGAAAGAAATTCACCAACTTCTGCTTATATAGTACAGTACTAGCATTGCAGTATCTCTCTTGATCTTTACTGACCAATTTAGAAAAATCAGATATTACTGTTTCCATTTAAACGACAAGGAAACTAAAACTTTAAAAGTTAAAATGAATATCTCAAAAGCACACAGATGAGAAGTACAAGGCTAAGATTTAAATCTAGGCATGCTAAACTTTATCTATATACTCTTCATGTCATTTGACTCAAACCTCCAGGCATTATCTTAACTGACTTGAGACAAAATGACAGATGCTATACAAGAACTAAAGCCAATAAATTTTGTTACCATATTGCCAGATACCTAATGTTGAGGGAGCATATTCTGGAATGAAAATATTTTAATAATGATACTACAAAATAAAGGAAAGACTCAGTATATAACATGAATAAGAATGTTTTTATAGAGTTAAAAATACTCTAACAATATGATCCAGAAATTCAAAACCTAGGTCTTTACCCAACAAAAATGAAAAGGTATGTCCACACAAAACCTGTAAGTGGAATATTTATGACTGTTTTATTCCTAACTACTCAAACTGGAAGCAAGATGTAATGTACATCAAGGGAATAACACACTAAAAGGGGAGAAATTAACCATTAACCATTACATAAAACAACATGGATATATCTTAAAAGCATTAATGTTATCTAAAAGAAGTCACACAGTATGATTCCATTTATACAATAATCTAAGAAAGGCACAACTATAGGACAGACATAAGATCAATGGTTACCAGGGGCTAGTGGTAGGGGAGCAGGTTAATCACAAACTTTTGGAAGTGATGGGAAATGTTCTATATTTTGAGATAATGGTTATGTGACTATATACATTTGTCAGAAATTCATTGAACTGCACAGCTACCGAGTCTATTTTACTCTAAATAAATGGAAAGAGAGAAAGTGAAAGTCACTCAGTTGTGTCTGACTCACTCTCTGTGACCCCACGGACTGTATGGAATTCTCCAGGCCAAAATACTGGAGTGGGTAGCTGTTCCCTTCTCCAGGGATTGAACACAGGTCTTCTGCACTGAAGGCAGATTGTTTACCACCTGAGCCACCAGGGAAGCCCCTACATAAATTATACCTCACTACACCTGAGTTAGAACATAGACGATACATGGGTCCTATAAAATATTTGAATAAAAGATAAGATATATATACAACCCAACCTTTATATACTTGTGAAAAGTATGATTGAAGATGTAAAGTCTTTTCAAATTAAACACAAGGTCAGATGCAATTATAATCAAAATCCCTTGCAAGATATCAAGCAATTTTTAATATTTACATGCAGGCGCTAAAGACTAGATTAAGCATGATATTTTGAAGGCGCACAGGTCGGAAGGACTTGCTTTAATCAAGATATCAGGACTTATAAAGCTGTAGTAATTAAAATATTTTCCTATTGGTTCAGAGAAAGATCAATAGGAGAAACAGAGCACTCTTGAGGAGAGTAAAGTCTTTGTGGGAGTTTTATATATATATTATTAAAGAATGCATTAAAAATCAAAGAGGGAAAGGTAGTTACTTGGTGAACAATATTAGGACAATCCATTTCCACTATAAAATTAGATGCCCAAGTCAAATCATGCACAAAATTACTATGTATATGATATAGACCTAAACATGAAATTTAAAAAAAAGAGAGAGATAAGTAATTCTGCCTATTATAACATTTAAAACTTCTACAGTAAAAAAGACTATTAAGAGAGAAATAAACTGAAAAATACTACCAACATGCACTACAGGCAATAGAAAAATTTAAATGATTCATATCAGTCAATAAGAATATGATAAATAATCCAATAGAAAAGAGACAAAGAATATGAGTAAATCAAGGAAGAAAACAGATACAGTATCATTAGTGGTTGAGAAAAAATGCAAAACAAAACAAGATGTCATTTAAAACCCATTAAACTGGCAAAAACTATATTAACTCCAAATGATAAGATATAGGAATGAAAATCTCATACACAGCCGATTGGAGGATAAACTGGGTTTGAGGGGCAATTTGGCAATATCTTCTCAAGTTGAAAATAAGCATATCCTACAACCCAACAGCTCCATTTCTCAGCATACTCTAACACGTTCATGTAAGATATATGAATAGAAATGCACAGGGACATCCACTAGCATTGTTTGTAATGGGGAAATATATCATTATTAGAATTTATATTTCTCTCCTCTGGATACTTGAACCAAATGGAAATATAGGCAAACAAAAAGCTTCAGAAATTGTAGTTCAGCATCCTTATTAAATATACTCAGGAAAACCAAATGCAAAGAAATTGACCTAACCAAAAGGACCAAACACTAACTTCCTCATAATGAAGATACCTTTGTTTCCATGGATGGCCACCAAACTCTTGGCCATTGATTATCTACATCTGTTTAGTTTATTTGCTCAACTGGTACTATGTAAAAAATTCCCATTCTGGCAGGAGAAGGTGTTTCATTCTATTTTTGCAGACTTTGAATATATATCATGATGAGTTAAGTGCAACAAGATTATAATTAAATTACAGCTGTGCTCAGACTTCAAACTTCATTTCCCAGACTACAAGAAAGGAATAGAATCCCTATTCACACCACTATGACTTATGTCTCATTGTCTTTCTATTACCACACTTAAAAAAAAAATTGTTCTTAAGTGAAAGTGCAAGTTGCTCAGTCGTCTCCAACTCTTTGTGACCCCATGGACTATACAGTCCATGGAATTCTCCAGGCCAGAATATTAGAGTGGGTAGCATTTCCCTTCTCCAGAGGATCTTCCCAACCCAGGGATCAAACCCAGGTCTCCCACATTGCAGGCGTATTCTTTTAAAGCGTTGAAATTACTGGAACATCATTTCAAGAAGGCATCATTTAAGTATCAGCTTTTACTTTTAATCTGGAAACAGATTCTGCTTTTTTTTTTTTTTTTCTGGTCCTTATACTAATCCAGTTCATTTTAGTTCCTTCTGAGAGAAATAGGTAAAAATAAACTTTCTCAGTTGTGGATGAACTAGATTATGCTATTAGCCAATTAGCATGTGCTACCTTCAGGAAGGACCTCCAGTAATAACATAAACCCAAAACGTATAGATACAAGACTTAAAATGATCATTTGATGCTTTATTTTTCCATTGTTCATTCTTCTATGTTTTTATTCTAGAAAAATATTTATTATCCTATTACTACAGTCAATATTTATTCCTAATGGTTTTATTAGGCCATTCACTCATGTTGCTTAAGAATTATATGTTATGAGAATTAGTAAGAGTCTAATTTTTCCCTGATAATTCAAACATTTTTGTTCAATAAGCTACTTATGTTCAATAAGTTACAAAAGTCTGCAGACAGAAATCTTACCCTCTTATATAGCCAAGCAGATACAATCCATTACACATATGTTCTCAAGATAAACAATAACTAGTCAAGTAAGAGAACAGCACAATTTGCCACATATAATTCATCCTAAATTCACTTGGTAATTGAGGTGACATTTATGTTAGCTAATTGACTTTATTCAAAGGAACAGTAAAATTCTCATATCTTTATGCTGCTAAGTCACTTCAGTCATATCCAACTCTGTGCGACCCCATAGACAGCAGCCCATCAGGCTCCCCCATCCCTGGGATTCTCCAGGCAAGAACACTGGAGTGGGTTGCCATTTCTTTCTCCAATGCATGAAAGTGAAAAGTGAAAGTGAAGTCGCTCAGTTGTGTCCAACTCTTAGCAACCCCTATGACAAGAGGTAATTTTGCTACTTGGAATGAGTGTCCCAGACAAAATTAATCTCCTACCTTCACACAGAAACTGAGAGAGAGAAATGCTTTCTCACTTTCTGTGTAATAAAGCTGGGGTCATACAGCTGGCCAAAGGCTTATTTGGCTTTCAAAAGGCTTTACATATTTTCAGAAAGACAGACAAAAAAGCTTTCAAGTTTCCTAAGGTAAATGCTTCAGGAAAAGAAGGAAGAAAGTCACTTCCTTTCTTTTCAACAGGGAAATCTAAGCTTCTTATTTTTATTTTGTATTTCTCCTTATATAACAAAGCTGCCAGTCACAAACTGGGCAATGTATTTCCTCCTATCTTTCTCTTAAGTATAGAGTGAAAGTTCTTTTTCTTAGTTGGATGGAGTAAATCTGGTAAAACCAAAGAACAACCAAAAACTATGTACCTTTTATTTTAGGAGTGGTAACTCATTATCTATCAGCCTCTTCAGCAAGAACTCTGACAAGAGAAATTGGAATTACCTGCCTTTGGGTCATTCAGAACACACTCTTGAAGGGAGAGTTGAGTTAATTAAGCTGGAACCACAAATGTGTTAAACAGGGAGGAGAAGAGGGCACTGAGGATCATCTATTCTGGCAGGAAGTCAGTGGCACAGATGAAGCTAACACTTCCAAATTCTCTTCCCTAGTTCCTTTTCCCCACCTACCTTCAAGTTGGTGTTAAGGGGCTGCACATACAGTTCAGTGGTACTGCTACTGCCCAGTCTTGTCTCAGACTTCCTCTTGATTTACCTTCAAGACTTTCGTTCACTATTTTGACATCCTAAGTAAGGGTGAACCTTATAGCACATGATGGCCAAAAATTACTAGCACCAAGACAAGTAAACAAATTACATAGGAAAAAAATGCTGGTTGCAGAGGTGAGAATAAATAATCAAATAGCTAGAAATATTTCCTTATGTGACCCTCTTCTGAACAGCAGCATTGTTCAATTGGGGACATTTTCCCCCAAAGGTGGTGCTTTGAATGGGAGCATTTATATTTGAACATAATTATAATAAGTTATAAGAGGTGGTCCTAAGATGGCGGAGAAATAGGATGGGGAGACCACTTTCTCCCCAACAAATTCATCAAAAGAACATTTGAGTGCTGAACAAATTCCACAGAACAACTTTTGAATGCTGGCAGAGGACATCAGGCACCCAGAAAAGAGCCCATTGTCTTTGAAAGGAGGTTGGACAAAATATAAAAGATTAAAAGAGAGACAAAAGAGGTAGGGATGGAGATCCGTCCCAGGAAGGGAGTCTTTAAAAATAGAGGTTTCCAAACACCAGGAAACACTCTCTCCAGCACGCGGCGGGTCTGTGGTGAGCCTTGGAATCTCAGAGGGCAAGATAACCGGGAGGAAAAATAAATAAATAATTAAAACCCACAGATTATGTGCCTAACAGCAACTCCCAGCGGTGCAACAGCCCAGATGCTTGCATCCCCCACTAGCAAGCCAGGGAGAGACAAGGAGGAGCAGCCTGCATTACTTACAATAAGGACCAGGCCTGAATGCCCTGAGGGCAATCTGAGGGAACTATCTTGAGATAGCAACCCAGACTGTGGGATAGCTAGCTATCCCTAGATTGCCCGAAAAGCCCTAACCACCGCCAAGCACTCACAGAACAAAGGGCTGAGCAGAGCTAGCTGGCTGCAGACCAGCCCATCCCCCACTGGAGACAGGCAGGCGAGGGCAGCCAGAACTGGAAGGGGGCAATCACGGCCCCAGAGAGGCATCCTATACCAAACTGCAAGCAGACTCCGTTGCTAACCCAGACTTGGATGGTCGACATCCACTGGGAGGGTCGCAGCCAGAGATCAGCTTCCCAGAAGAGAGAAGGTGCGCCCATTGTACACCCAGAAAACCGAGCAGCTAGGATGGGGGAGGGGATAAGTCGCAGCCTTCAACTGGGGGTGACTACACGCGCCAACGAACGGGTCTCCTGAGCTGCTCAGACCTGGGATAGGCGCAAAACGCAGGCCCAACCAAGTTTGTGCCTTTGTGGAGTACCTGAGAACCTGAACCTGAATGGCTTAGACTTGGGAAGTGCATGCAAACCAGGGTGCGCATCAGACAGTTCCTGGTAGAGCAACCTAGAGTCTGAGCAGTGTAGACTGGGAAAGCACACACACCATGAGCAGGGGCAAACCCAGTGTGGCTGAATCACTGTGAACACACACCAGTGATATTTGTTTGCAGTGTTCCTCCCTCCTCAAAGCATGACTGAACAAGCCAGCATAAAAAAGACTGACCACCACTGCACCCCTTCTGTCAGGGCGGAAATTAGACACTGAAGAGACCAGCAAACAGAAGCTAAAATAAGCAGAGGGAACCGCTTTGGAAGTGACAGGTGTGATAGAATAAAACCCTATAGTTAGCACCAACTACATAGGAAGAGGCCTATAGACCATGAGAAGTACAAGGTGGACCAAGGAACTATCTGAAAATGAACTGACCGCACACTGACCACAATAGCTCCAGAGAAAGTCTTAGATATATATTTTACTATTATCAATTTTTAATTTAGAAAAAAAATTATTTTGTTATTTTTAAGTCCCCATTACTCCTTTAATTTTCATTTTTATAAAATACTATTACCTTGCAAAAATAAAGACTATTTTTAAAGCAAACTTCATATATATATATTTTATAACTTCTGTGACTTTTTGTATTTTTGTTTGTTTTTTGTTTTTTCTTTTTTAATATTGTATTTTTGAGAATCTAACCTCTACTCAAGATTTTTTATCTTTGTTTTTAGGTATTTGTTATCAACTTTGTACCTTTAAGAACCCAATCTTCAGTACCCATTTTTACTTGGGAGTGAGATCACTAGCCTGATTGCTCTCTTCTCCTTTTGACTCTCCTTTTTCTCCACCAGGTCGCCTCTATCTCCCTCCTCCCCCTTGTCTTCTCTACCCAACTCAGTGAATCTCTTTGTGTATTCCAGGCTGTGGAGAACACTTAGGGAACTGATTACTGGCTGGATCTGTCTCTCTCCTTTTGATTCCCCCCACTTTATCTACCTGGCCACCTCTGTCTCCTTCCTCCCTCTTCTCTTCTCTGTGTAACTCCATGAACATCTCTGAGGGATCCAGACTGTGGAGAGTACATAGGGAAGTGATTACTGGCTAGCTTGCTCTCTCTCCTTTTGATTCCCTCTCACCTCCTCCTGGTCGCCTCTATCTCCCTCCTCCCTCTTTTCTTCTCATGTACCTCTCCGGTGTCCCTCACTGTGGAGAAACTTTTCATCATTAACCTAGATGTTTTATCATCAGTGCTGTATAGATGGAGAAGTCTTGAGGCTACTGTAAGAATAAGACTGAAAACCAGAGGCAGGAGGCTTAAGTCCAAATCCTGAGAACACCAGAGAACTCCTGAACCCAGGGAACATTAATCGATAGGAGGTCATCAAACGCCTCCATACCTACACTGAAACCAAGCACCACCCAATGGCCAACAAGCTCCAGTGCAAGACAAACCATGCAAATTCTTCAGCAACACAGGAACATAACCCTGAGCCTCAATATACAGGCTGACCAAAGTCACACCAAACCCATTGATATCTCAAAACTTATTACTGGACACTTCATTGCACTCCAGAAAGAAGAAATCCAGCTCCACCCACCAGAACACTGACACAAGCTTTCCTAACCAGGAAACCTTGACAAGCCACCCGTCCGATCCCACCCATAGTGAGGAACCTCCACAATAAAGAGGAAACACCAACTGCCAGAATACAGAAAGGCACCCCAAACACAGCAGTATAAACAAAATGAAAAGGCAGAGAAATACCCAGCAGGTAAAGAAACAGGATAAATGCCCACCAAACCAAATAAAAAAGGAAGAGATAGGGAATCTACCCGGTAAAGAATTCCAAATAATGATAGTGAAATGATCCAAAATCTTGAAAACAAATTGGAGTTACAGATAAATAGCCTGGAGACAAGGATCGAGAAGATGCAAGAAAGGTTTAACAAGGACCTAGAAGAAATAAAAAAAGAGTCAATATATAATAAATGCAATAAATGAGGTCAAAAACACGCTGGAGGGAACCAATAGTAGAATAATGGAGGCAGAAGATAGGATAAGTGAGGTAGAAGATAGAATGGTAGAAATAAATGAAACCTAGAGGAAAAAAGAATTAAAAGAAATGAGGACAATCTCAGAGACCTCTGGGACAATATTAAATGCCCCAACATTCAAATCATAGGAGTCCCAGAAGAAGAAGAGAAAAAGAAAGTCCATGAGAAAATACTTGAGGAGATAATAGTTGAAAACTTCCCTAAAATGGGGAAGGAAATAATCACCGAAGTCCAAGAAACCCAGAGAGTCCCAAACAGGATAAATCCAAGGCAAAACACCCCAAGACACATATTAATCAAATTAACAAAGATCATACCAAAGAACGAATATTAAAAGCAGCAAGGGAAAAACAACAAATGACACACAAAGGGATTCCCATGAGGATACAAGCTGATTTTTCAATAGAAACTCTTCAGGCCAGAAGGGAATGGCAGAACATACTCAAAGTGATGAAAGAAAATAACCTACAGCCCAGATTACTGTAGCCAGCAAGGATCTCATTCAAATATGAAGGAGAAATCAAAAGCTTTACAGACAAGCAAAAGCTGAGAGAATTCAGCACCACCAAACCAGCTCTCCAACAAATGCTAAAGGATCTTCTCTAGACAGGAAACACAAAAAGGGTGTATAAACTCGAACCCAAAACAATAAAGTAAATGGCAACGGAATCATACTTATCAATAATTACCTTAAATGTAAATGGGTTGAATGCCCCAACCAAAAGACAAAGACTGGCTGAATGGATACAAAAACAAGACCCCTATATATGTCGTCTACAAGAGACCCACCTCAAAACAAGGGACACATACAGACTGAAAGAGAAGGGCTGGAAAAAGATATTCCATGCAAATAGAGAAAAATAGACTTTAAAACAAAGGCTGTGAAAAGAGACAAAGATGGACACTACATAATGATCGAAGGATCAATCCAAGAAGATATAACAAGCATAAATATATATGCACCCAACATAGGAGCACCGCAATATGTAAGACAAATGCTAACAAGAATGAAACGGAAAATTAACAATAACACAATAATAGTGGGAGACTTTAATACTCCACTCACACCTATGGATAGATCAACTAAACAGAAAATTAACAAGAAAACACACACTTAAAAAAAAAAAATAGACCAGTTAGACCTAATTGATATCTATAGGATATTTCACCCCAAAACAATGAATTTTACCTTTTTCTCAAGTGCTCACGGAACCTTTTCCAGGATAGATCACATCCTAGGCTATAAATTTACCCTAGGTAAATTCAAAAAAATTGAAATCATTCCAAGAACCTTTTCTGACCACAATGCAGTAAGATTAGATGTCAATTACAGAAGAAAAACTATTTAAAATCCCAACATATGGAGGCTGAACAACACGCTGCTGAATAACCAACAAATCACAGAAGAAATCAAAAAATAAATCAAAATATGCATAGAAATGAATGAAAATGAAAACACAACAACCCCAAAACTACGGGACACTATAAAAGCAGTATTAAGAGGAAGAAAGCCGAGCGCCGAAGAATTGATGCTTTTGAACTGTGGTGTTGGAGAAGACTCTTGAGAGTTCCTTGGACTCCAAGGGGATCCAACCAGTCCATTCTAAAGGAGATCAGCCCTGGGATTTCTTTGGAGGGAAAGATGCTAAAGCTGAAACTCCAATACTTTGGCCAGCTCATGTGAAGAGTTGACTCATTGGAAAAGAATCTGATGCTGGGAGGGATTGGGGGCAGGAGGAGAAGGGGACGACAAAGGATGAGATGGCTGGATGGTATTACTGACTCGATGGACGTGAGTCCGAGTGAACTCTGGGAGTTGGTGATGGACAGGGAGGCCTGGCGTGCTGCAATTCATGGGGTTGCAAAGAGTCAGACACGACTGAGCAACTGAACTGAACTGAACTGAACTGAAGGGGAAGGTTCATAGTAATACAGTCTTACCTCAAGAAACAAGAAAAAAGTCAAATAAATAACCTAACTCTACACCTAGAGCAACTTGAAAAGGAAGAAATTATGAACCTCAGCATTAGTAGAAGGAAAGAAATCTTTAAAATTAGGGCAGAAATAAATACAAAAGAAACAAAAGAGACCATAGCAAAAATCAACAAAACTAAAAGCTGGTTCTTTGAGAAGATAAATAAAATTGACAAACCAGTAGCCAAACTTATCAAGAAACAAAAGGAGAAAAATGAAATCAACAAAATTAGAAATGAAAATGGAGAGATCACAAGAGACAACACAAAAATACAAAGGATCATAAGAGACTATTATCAGCAATATATGCAAATAATGTGGACAACTTGGAAGAAATAGACAAATTCTTAGAAAAGTACAACTTTCCAAAATTGAACCAGGAGGAAATAGAAAATCTTAACAGACCCATCACAGGCGTGGAAATTGAAACTGTAATCATAAATCTTTCAACAAGCAAAAGCCCGGGGCCAGATAGCTTCACAGCTGAATTCTACCAAAAATTTAGAGAAGAACTAACACCTATCCTACTCAAACTCTTCCAGAAAATTGCAGAGGAAGGTAAACTTCCAAACTCTTTCTATGAGGCCACAATCACCGTAATACCAAAACCTGACAAAGATGCCACACAAAAAAGAAAACTACAGGCCAATATCACTGATGAACATAGATGCAAAAATCCTTAACAAAATTCTACCAAACAGAATCCAACAACATATTAAAAAGATCATACATCATGACCAAGTGGGCTTTATCCCAGGGATGCAAGGAATCTTCAACACCTGCAAATCAATCATTGTAATACACCACATTAATAAACTGAAAAATAAAAACCATATGATTATCTCAATAGATGCAGAGAAAGCCTTTGACAAAATTCAACATCCATTTATGATTAAAAAAAAACTCTCCAGAAAGCAGGAATAGAAGGAACATACCTCAACATAATAAAAGCTATATATGACAAACCTTCAGCAAATATTATCCTCAGTGGTGAAAAACTGAAAGCATTTCCCCTAAAGTCAGGAACAAGACAAGAGTGCCCACTCTCACCACTACTATTCAGCATAGTTTTGGAAGTTTTGGCCACAGCAATCAGGAAAAAAAAAAAAAAGAAAAAAGAAATAAAAGGAATCCAGATTGGAAAAGAAAAAGTAAAACTGTCACTGTTTGCAGATGACATGATCCTCTACATAGAAAACCCTAAAGACTCCACCACAAAATTACTAGAGCTAATCAATGACTATAGTAAAGTTGCAGGATATAAAATTAACACACAGAAATCCCTTGCATTCCTATACACTAACAATGAGAAAACAGAAAGAAAAATAAGGAAACAATTCCATTCACCATGTAACAAAAAGAATAAAATATTTAGGAATATATCTACCTAAATAAACTAAAGACCTATATATAGAAAACTATAAAACACTGGTGAAAGAAATCAAAGAGGACACAAATAGATGGAGAAATATACCATGTTCATGGATCGGAAGAATCAATATAGTGAAAATGAGTATACTGCCCAAAGCAATCTATAGATTCAACACACTCCCTATCAAGCTACCAACGGTATTTTTCAGAGAACTAGAACAAATAATTTCACAATTTGTATGGAAATACAAAAAACCTCAAATAGCCAAAGCAATCTTGAGAAAGAAGAATGGAACTGGAGGAATCAACTTGCCTGACTTCAGGCTCTATGACAAAGCCACAGTCATCAAGACAGTATGGTACTGGCACAAAGACAGAAATATAAATCAAGGGAACAAAATAGAAAGCCCAGAGATAAATCCACACACCTATGGACACCTTAGCTTCGACAAAGGAGGCAAGAATATACAATGGAGAAAAGACAATCTCTTTAAAAAGTGGTGCTGGGAAAACTGTAAAAGAATGAACCACTTGTAAAAGAATGAAAAAACTGTAAAAGAATGAACCACTTGTAAAAGAATGAAACTAGAGCATTTTCTAACACCATACACAAAAATAAACTCAAAATGGATTAAAGATCTAAACGTAAGACCAGAAACTATAAAACTCCTAGAGGAAAACATAGGTAAAACACTCTCTGACATAAACCACAGCAGGATCCTCCATGACCCACCTCCCAGAATATTGGAAATAAAAGCAAAAATAAACAAATGGGACCTAATTAAAATTAAATGCTTCTGCATAACAAAGGAAACTATAAGCAAAGTGAAAAGACAGCCTTCAGAATGGGAGAAAATAATAGCAAACGAAGCAATGGACAAAGAATTAATCTCAAAAATATACAAGCAACTCCTGAAGTTCAACTCCAGAAAAATAAATGACCCAATCAAAAGTGGGCCAAAGAACTAAACAGGCATTTCTCCAAAGAAGACATACAGATGGCTAACACATGAAAAGATGTTCAACATCACTCATCATCAGAGAAATGCAAATCAAAACCACCTTGAGGTATCATTTCATGCCAGTCAGAATGGCTGCTATCCAAAAGTCTACAAGCAATAAATGCTGGAGAGGGTGTGGAGAAAAGGGAACCCTCTTACACTGTTGGTGGGAATGCAAACTAGTACAGCCACTATGGCGAACAGTGTGGAGATTCCTTAAAAAAACTGGAAATAGAATTGCCATATGACCCAGCAATCCCACTGCTGAGCATACACACTGAGGAAACCAGAATTGAAAGAGACACATGTACCCCAATGTTCATCGCAGCACTGTGTATAATAGCCAGGACATGGAAGCAACCTAGATGTCTATCAACAGATGAATGGATAAGAAAGCTGTGGTACATATACACAATGGAATATTACTCAGCCATTAAAAAGAATACATTTGAATCAGTTCTAATGAGGTAGATTAACCTGGAGCCTATAATACAGATTGAAGTGAGCCATAAAGAAAAACACCAATACAGTATACTAATGCATATATATGGAATTTAGAAAGAAGATAATGATAACCCTATATGTGAGACAGCAAAAGAGACACAGATATATAGAACAGTCTTTTGGACTCTGTGGGAGAGGGCAAGGGTGGGATGATTTGGGAGAATGGTATTGAGACATGTAAAATATCATGTGTGAAATGAAAAAAAAATTATAATACATTATAATAGCTTAATTTTTAAAAGTCCAGATTCTTTCCAGTAGAGAAAATCACTACTTCTGGCACATTCATTAATATACCAATATCCCCTATTTGAATACGATAATCTAGTGGTCGGTTTTGCCAAATTGTCTGAAGAACAGTAAATCTAATCAATAGCAATCCTTTATAATTTTCAAAATCTGATTTCCTGGAAGGATGGCTGAGTCATTAAATATCACCTTTTGTGGCCATCATGGCTCTAAAATGTTAGCTGACTGCATTGTTGTATTTTGTTAATACTTAGCTGGTGGTGATGACATACGGATATTTTAGTGTTTTCCAGTGCACTAATAATAAAGAGTATAAATTATCCATTCCAAAACTGCAAAATTATGTAAAAATAATAGGATTGAAGTATATCTCAGTCATTTCCTTACATTCTTCTATATAAAATTTTGTGTTGCTAATTTTATATCACCTTGTCTGGGCCACAGGGAGTCAGGATAGCTATAAAAGTTCAACAATGTCCTGAATCTGTGTGAGTGGATTTCTTGGTGATATTAGCATTTGAATCAGGAGAATGAGTAAGGAATATTGTCCTTCCCAGTGGAGGTAGACCTCATCTAAACTGTTGACCTGAATAGAATAATAAAAGTAGTGGAGAAAGAATTAGCTCATCCGCTTACCTGTCCTTCAGCTGAAATATAGGTCTTTTCTTGCCTTCCTCTGGAACCTAACCATTGGCTCTCC